>NC_054538.1:3548487-3660987 GCF_017654505.1 Polyodon spathula | reverse complement strand
TGTTGCTCTGACACACTGCGAACAGTCAAACTGGGCATGTAAAATAAATAACTCATATAATGAGTATGTATGAACAGGCCTTGCTTTTGTCCTATTTCAACTGAAATAGCTGCCTTGCTTTTTCAGATAATGTAGTTATTGGTTGTATGATAGTTTAGCAAGGTGTTACTTTTGTAAAAGCTCTAGTATCAGAAATGAAATATCAAATACTGCTTTTGAAAAGCTCTGCAGTGTCCCTTTTTCAGTGGAAGATGACGTCTCCATTTTTCTTTTTAAAGCGTTGCTTAAGTACACACAGTTATGTTTTTAAGTTCATAATATTTGAGTATATTGAACTAATCATGCTCATCTCATTTAAATTGTATTCTTTTCTTTTTTATATGCCACGTTGTTGAACTTAACACATTTTAATGATCCACAAATTGAATTCACACCATAGTGTTGAAAACGTGTGTGAATTTATATATCAGTAAAGGCAGATAGTCACCCAGGTTAAAGGGATACTGCAGATTTGATTGTTCCATGTATAACAGTGAGGAGACTGAACTGTTCCTTTTGGTTTTGTACACAGTTCTCTCCCTGTACAATAAATATGTATCATTACAACTTCAAACCTTTAAAAAAAAAACAAAAAAAAAAACAAAAAAAAAAGTTTTAAAATATTGTTGGTGGCCAACAACCGTTTTTGCATTCTGCAAATAAATTGTTTTATACTGTAAGATGGAGGTGAGTGTAACTTATTTTTGTAATAAAGTTTTTGATTTTTGTATGTGTAAACTGTTGGTGCTAAAAAAAAACAAACAAAAACCATGCACACCACTGACTGTCTTGTGGTCTCTATATAATTGTGGGTAAAAAGGTTTTCTTGCTTCAATGAGGATTGCTTGAGCCTGTGTCCCAAATTGTATTTTCCTAATCTTGCTAAGGAAGCCAGTTGTAGCCATTTACTACAGTAATTTAACCTATTCATTAGGAACAGAACACTGGCTTGTGCAAAAGATATTCTGGGTTAAATATTTTAAATATAACTAAGTAGTGCTTCCGTATACCTAGGCTTGCTACTATTTTGATTGTAATTTTGCCAAATCAATGATTAATATAAATGTTTATTTTAAAAAGAATTTACCTTTTTTCAATCTTTATTTTTCAGTTCAAGCAGAGAATTTGTGAAATTGAGCTTTATGCTTTTAAAAAAGACTTTTTATGCCATTGAAAAACGTCTCATTTAATGAAACTCCTTTTATTATATTAAACATGCAACAGAACCACGTTTACTAACATTGTAATTGAAATAATGTTTGATCACAGCTGAGCTATACATTTTTTAAAATTGTCTGAAATAAACCATAGTAAATGCAGCATCTAAAAGTGTATTACACAGACGTGTTGTAGCATAAATTTACGAGTAAAAATATGCACAGAACTAAACGTTAGATAGTTGAACAGAACTAACTTGTGCTTATTCGGGGTCTGAGCTCCCCCTCTCCTGCTTCAGCACAGCTGGACTCGGAATCACTCACTGGAAGGCAGGGCAGTTGGGCCCGCTTCGTCCATCCGCAGAGACTTCAGCTGTCGACCAGGGTATTGTGCACAATATTCAATAAGTGTTTTTCTCTTGCACCCCATTTCTAAATCAAACTAGTGACTGTTGGTGTTTACCCAAAGGGAAAGCTTACATACACCTTAACCTGCTAATTTCAAAGTAGGTGCTTTGACTGACAGATGCTGTAGCTGGTAAATGAGAGCATTCTAGTACTGCTTCTGTCAATGAGATCTGTCTCAACCGGGTGATACTACAGTACTAACGGACCACTGAGATGACTGACCACTGAGAGCAATCTCCAGCCACTCAGAGACGGGACAGACAGCAAGTATAAAAACTACACAAACTAGAGAAGATTTCTAAATTATTGTTTTTGGTAAGAAAATAAAAAATAGCGTTTTACCGACGTTTTATTGTATATAAATTTATTTCAGTCAAACTCGTTTTTTGGAAATGTGATGTTTGACAAGCTTTTACTGATTTTAATATCAAAGTAGCATGCCTACTTACATACCAGAGTGAGTTGGCACAGTACACACAAGCAGCTTTTAATGTTTTCTATTGGGAGAGAGGGGGACTGCAGCACAGTGATATTGATTACTGTATGAGATGGTGGCCTGAAAAAGTACTGTAACTAATATATATATATATATGTCCATGCCGAGAAAAGTTTGTGAACCCCTTAGGATTTTAACATATTACATATTTCAAACCTAATATGTTGTTAGATCTTAATCTAAGTCCTAATAATAGATAGATAACCTGATTAAACAAATGACACAAAACATGATATTTTTTTCAACATTTATCCACAAATGATTCAATATTCATGTTTGAAAAAGTATGTAAACCTTTTAGATTCAGTAACTGATGCACTGAAATTATGCAGCAATGACTTCAAGTAAGTGTGTCCTGTAACTGTTGGTCAGTCTTTCACATCTTTTTTGAGGAATTTTGGCCCATTCCTCTTTATAGAATTGTGTCAACTCTGACATTTTAGGGATTCTTTCCATGGAGAGCTCGTTTTCAGATCCTGCCACAACATTTCAATGGGGTTTAGGCCCGGACTTTGACTAGGCCATTCTAAAATGCGGAATTTCTGCAGCCATTCTTTTGTAGATCTGCTTGTATGTTTAGGATAATTGTCTTACTGCATGACCCACTTCTGCTCACTAATGGATGGCCTAACATTCTTTAGAATCTTCTGTTACAATGCAGAATTCATGGTTGTGTCAATGATGGCAAGCCATCCAGGTCCTGAGGCAGCAAAGCAGCCCCAACCCATCACACTCCCACCACCATGCTTGACACTTGAGATGAGGTTCTTCTGTTCGAAGGCAGTGTTTGGTTTTCTCCAAACATAATGTTTTTCATTAAGGCCAAAACGTTCTACCTTTGACTTGTCTGTCCAGCAAACATTGTTCCACAAGTCTTGTGGATCATCTGTGCTCTTTGGTGAACTTCAGACGTGCAGCAATGTTCTTTTTAGAGAGCATTGGTCTCCTCCTGGCTATCCTTCCTTGAGCACCATTCTTGTTCAGTCATTTTCTGATAGTTGAGTCATGAACACTCACATTAGCTGAGGCGAGAGTGGCCTGCAGATCATTGGATGTTACTCTGGGGTCCTATGTGACTTTGGTAGGATGACCGCTCCTGGGTAGAGTGACTGTGTCTTGGAACTGTTTTTCTGAGGTCCTCAGATATTTCTTTTGATTGTGGCATGACGTGTTTCCACACACCTGTATGGTGAAGACCAAACTCACAAAGTTTCTGATCTTTCTTTCTTTATATAGGGTGGGGCCTCCCAAAGTCACCCCTGAAGATCTACTTAATTATTTAAACACATGATTCTAATTATCCCCTTAACTGAGTTGATAAAACCAAGGGTTCACTTACCTTTTCACATATCCTGAATCAGTGTTTGTCTAATTAATACATCATTTTGTTTCAAAAGATATGGAATTGGTTCATATAAACCCTGTTTGATATTTAAGAAAAGACTGGTTTTGATTCAAGAAGGCTATCATGGTAAAACTGGAATTTCCATAATTATCATTGGGGTTCACAAACTTTCTCGGCTTTATGTATAATGTGTTTTTTTTTTTAATTTTTTTTTTTTATATATATATGTATACAATTGAAAATAATTTACTTAATGAATAAACAGTGAAAAATAACTGCCTTCAATGTAACCCCCTTCAGTGCCTTGACGTAGGAAATTCTGCTTTTTGCCAGAAATGTATATATACCGACATCATGTAGCATTTGTAAATATTGACACCTGCTTTTAAAGGGAGATGCAACAATTTTTTTGTGCTTATAACCCCTAACAAAGTTGTTAAAATGTTTTTTTTTTTGTTTTTTTTTTTTTTTGAAATGCTTAGACTGCATGTGTGACCATTCTAGTCACACGCTGGTGATGTGTGTGTGTGTGTGTGTGTGTATATATATATATATATATATATATATACACACACACAAACCGCCTATCATGTTTTAATAAACTGAAGTGCGATAAGGAAGTGAAAAGGTCATCTTTACAAACTCCAAAAAAACACTTATCTTTCGCCAGTCAAATCGCAGTGCCTAAACTATAATGTTTAGAGTCTGTTGCTTCTTGCATCCCAGATACACTAGACTTAGTTACATTGTTTACTGTCAGCAGTTTAAGTATGATTTAATTGCACAAGATTCCTGATGAGCTGATAATATCTCTTCAGCCAAAGAAGCAAGCACAGTAATGTATGAGTACCGTTCTGTAAACCAGTATGTAGTGTGAGTTTTATACTAAAGCAAGGTCAGTTGTTGCAGGGAAAACAAAGTGTTTTTTCTCAAACTGACCATTTCAAAAATGTAAAAGCAGAACACAGAAATACTTGGAACTGTAATTAGGAAGTGTACTATGTAATGCAGCTTACTTGATTGCAGTAAAGAAAAACTAAAATGCCATTACTAAATTTAGCTCAAATTGTGCTAATGAATATGACTATCGTAAATATTATTTAATATCTTAAATCTAGGAGAACGAACGCACTGCAATTGAAACTTGTTTTTACTGAAGAATAAATGGTATGTAAATCACTTGTTTGTGTTACATTGCTGCCCGATCAGGATGTCAGCTGCAGAATTCTGTGTCCACATTACTTTACAACTGTACACAAAGGTGCAGTCACCAATTCGATACACAACACTTGCAAAATATAAACATGCAGATTTCATGAACAGGTTAACCATTCAGCAGAATGAGGCAACAAACAAGCGCGTACAGACGCAAACCTGGTTGTAATGGGTAGTTACTGGTCCAGCTGGTGGTCCCTGCTGGAAACACTAGTACTTCAGATGAAAAGGTTGAAAACCACTGCTCTAGAATAGTCTGTTCCAGTGATGCAAATTTTGGAATATAATGTAGATGGTGGTTAAAATAAGCCTCCTTTTTTTCTTTTTCTTTTTTTAATTAACTATTATACTACCCAATTGCATTGGTAGTATGACCTGCATTTGAAGAACTACCGCACTTTAGAGGCGACTCATTAAAAACATTTTCATATAGGGAGGATGATAATCTGTTCTGGAGATACCAAGATTTTTATTAAAGGGATCTTGAGTGTGGTTAATCAGACAACATGAGGTATTTATTTTCAGTGGTATATTGAGAAGCAAATGTAATGCAATAAGAAAATGTAGGCGATATTTGCTCTTGTCTAGAGGGGGATGACTCTATCTTGTGTATTTTGATTCTTGTTAACTATAGACAGTCTTTGGTCATGTCACAGCCAAAGGAGAATCAAATATGTTGCTGGTCCTGGCAATTTGCATCATATATTGAAATCCCTTTTTTGATTTCAAGTTGGCATCCCATTATAAGAGTATCTGTTTCTATGCCTCTATGGGCGATGTCTGTCCAGGAGCTATGTTTACGTTTTTGCAATTGTTTGTTGCAACGCCTACAATCTCATTACCAACCTCCAGGAGAAGCTTGTTGTACACCAGAAGAGAGGATTGAAACATCTTGGTAAATGACTCTGTTTAGTGAAGTACATAAATAATCAAAACAAAACATACACGCTGAAAGAGTTCAGTTATTTTAATAATGTCACTTATTAGTGCTGGGACAAACATGGGATTTTCAAGTTTGGATATTCGCTCTTAATTTGGATATTCGTTTGATTTCAAAAAGTAATAAAAGCCATACGTGGATCCCCAGAGCCTTAGAAATGGCTTTGTAACCCTTTCCAGACTGATAGGCATCAACAACTTTTTTTTGGAGGTCTTCAGGAATTAGAACCTGTGTGCTGACAACTTCACTCTGATAGCAAGGGCCAAAGTTAGTTAGATTTATATTAGGCTTTTTTTTATATATATAAAATCACATATCACACTGAGCTGTTTTTCATTTGCCATTTTTGAAACTTGGGCAAATTTTGGTGAGGTGGTAAATAAGTTCAAGGTATTTTTGTCATTTGTAGCAAAACGAACATATCTGATTTTTGTGTCTGAATCCATGCCAAAAAATATTAGTTTGGATATTTGTCCCAGCACTATCGACAGCAAGTACAGTACAACCTCGGAGTTACGAACCCCTAGGGAATAATGGTTGTTCATAATGCCGGGCTTACACTGCACTATTGCAACACTCATATTGTTACGGTTCTAAAGTCTTTAAAACAGTACTATAAATAGAAAAAGGATAAATTGAAGTTACCATTGAAATCGTAGCTGTAGCAAAAACACAGATTTAAACGTCCAGGAAAACCTGGGTTAACGTTGTGCTTGTTCTTAAACAAAATGCATTTGTGCAGCTTGCTCAGTCATTCAGCCTTCTTTAGCTTGAAAAAAAGTGCTTTGTTTAAAACTAAAATGTTCCCAGTAAAAAGTCCCATACTTGCTTTGAAATCTGCAGGTACAGTAATTTTGCCTTCTCCTTGACCAGTACGCCACTTATGCAGGAGCGCCTATCTGGATGCATTGCTCGCATGATTGAGTAATTGCATACTTCCGGTAGAAAGTGGGGGCTTGGTAGACAGGTCAGTAACGATGTTTGGTGTACGTAACTCTGTAAGTAAGTTATTAAAAAAATACACAACAGTGTTAAGTTAATATTCTTAAAGGACAGAGAGCCTGTGACATTGCCTTACCTTATCTGAACTTTCAAGATTACTTGCACTTAACCAGCTCAAATAGCTGGAATTGTACTCATGTGAAGACGTTCGCCTGCCAGCCAGAAAGGGTGATGAGCTGTTCCACCTGACTGAGGCATTCAGGTAGCTGCAGGGCAGGTTTCCACAGCTCTATCGAAACTCATTCAAGTGACTGGCCACATTGGAAGCTCCCTGAGCAGTAAATTCCCTTGCAGCACCCCACACACAATTCTCATGGCAAGTGTTGCAAAGTGTATTCACCCATTCAGTTCTGAAGAGGGGAGATCCCTTTAGCTTAAAAAGATTCAGGCCACACAGCAGGTACAAAAGTTGTAGGACCCCAAAGGAAGAGGTTTGAATAAAACTGCATCATTTCAAGAAGCAATGGTACACAATGAAGACTCAGAAAAACCTAATTGGTTGTCATAATGGTGATGAAAACAGTTCAGATAAGATTGTATTATTATTTTTTTAAGTAAATGTTCTGATAATTTAATTTTAGGAAAAAAAAAAAGTTTTATTCTTCTTGACTATTTAACATTAAAGGACTGGTGTTAATGTACCTTGTGTAATTGGATGCTACAATATGTATAATTATCATGTCAAATACAATAAAATGATATCTAATTGACCTAATAAAATATATAACACCTGTGAATTAACGTGGAATTCTGAACCTAAAGAATGGGAATAGTATAACTATTTTAGTAACACACCCCTGCCCTGGCTCTGAATAACCAATAATAATAATAATAATAATAATAATAATAATAATAATAATAATAATAATAATAACAATTGCTATCAATTGCATGCAAAATATACAGTACCCCATATATGGTGTGTAAGAATGGATTGGAAAACGGGTCCCTCCATATATCTCCAGATGTTGATACTCTTACATGAAACTGTTCAATAATACATAATGACCAATGTATTTTCTTGTTTCTGGTTGTGGTAATTACGTCTAATAGCCTAAACCGTGCATGATTAATACGTGAATGGATCTCCCAGTGCATTCAAAATGGTAGAGAATGAGGTCTGTGGTCCCTATACAGGTAAAACTATGCCCTTGTTCGCAAAGTCCCCGTTTGCACGAGCGGCAGCACTTTAAGCAGCCGCATATACATGGGAAGCAATCCTGGAGGTGTCGTATATTCTCCTACCCTGAACACGGTTTTTTTTTCTACTAGTGGAAAAGCACCTTTCAAATTATATATCTACCTTTACAACCTGTAGTCATGTATAATGGAAAGAATGCAGTGGAAGATTTAATGAATAATTAATTATAGCATGAAAGAATGAAAAAAATGGTTTCGTGTGCATCAAACCTTGTTCTTCTTGTAGTATAACTTTATTTAAAAAAAAAAAAAAAGAACTTCAAAATAGGCCGTATTTCGTCATTTACTACCATACTGATGCTACACTTTTAACTTGAAAGTGATTAGACTAAATAAATAATGTTTTTGAAAAGTGACGTTGATTTTGACTGGAACCGTAGCTTTAACTCAAAATGTACACCTTCCTCAGGTATACGACGACTTCCCTAGCCGGAAATAACGTCATGTAACAGGAAGTCGTAGGCAATGAAGTGAAATCGGTTCCCCAAAACAGGAAATACAGTTCCAAGGCAAATAAACATCTTTATTTATCTTTTCATCTAGGAATATATATCGCTTCAGCCGTCGGAAAACCCACCAGAGAGGCAGCAGCGCTAGTATTGTGGTTGAAATGATGCGACTTGTCTTGTGACAGATTCTTCAGAACGTATTGCAGTGCATTTTATTTGGAGAACAAGCTGCAGCTCAACTAAGGTGCTTTACATAATTAAATAATTTACAGCCGTTCTTGTACTTGTCCTGTATCAATGTGTAAACATTGTCACGTGAACAGTACCGTACAGTTAACTGCTTTTAAGAAAAAAATAGGTTATTTTCAGATCGTAAAATCGGATTCATCTCTACAGGGCCAAAACAAATGTCTTCGCTGTGCTGGTGCAACGCTGTGTGTTTAGTTTGGACTTGTATACGTAAAGGCTGTGGTTTGAATCACATCACTGAGTACATGTTTGAACTGTTTATATGTCCGATTTTCTGAATATATTTTGTAATATGTATTTCTCTATATATGTGTGAAACTACAGTTGTAGTGCAAGCGTACATAGTGTATGCTGAAGAAATTGTAACATGATAAAGTCATTACCATATGTAGTTGTTTTTTGCTACAATGCATGGAAGCAGTTTACGAGAGTATGTCTATTTCTGTGATGCCCTCTTTCAGTTCTCTGCTGTCTGTTTTTAATAGTGATGTCGCACTGTGTGCATTGCTGGTGCGTGGTAACGTTGTCTTTGCATTTCAAGTGCGGTGCTGTCAGTTAGTCCTTGGCACTTTATGTTTTTTCCATGTGTTGTAAGTGTGCGTTCTAATAAGTTTTGAACACATGCATAGCAGACAGGCATCTGGTAAGGTTGACTTTTCAGATGTTCTGAGGTGTAGCAGCTGAGTAGACCAACGCTTAAGAAAAATGCAGTGCGTAAGACTACTTTTGAGAGTAGAGCCATTTAACTTGATGGCTTGCTGAAAGTAGACAACGCTGTATCTATGTAAACATGACACCTAGCTGCATCGTAAACATAAAACGGGGGATTCAGGGATGGAAATAAGACTCCCATTGCATATCCAATCTCGAGTTTAATAAGAGGCACCTGGCTACCTGTACCTGTGGCTAATTAAGCACACATTAAAACCTGGAATGGATGGGACTGCTGTGCAGTAGGAGTCTTTATTTCCATCCCTGAGGATTAGATCTGAAATGGGTCCTCTAAATACTGCATTTTAATTTGGAGGTTTTGATAAGAAAACATGTTACAAGGTAAACTGAGCCACTGATGAATTTCTCTCTTCAAGTGCAATGAGATTATTCTTTGAGGTTTTCTGACATGCTAGATCTTAATTAATGTACCTATCCTTGTTTGTCTTTGTTTTTTACACAGTGCTGAAGATGCCACGTTTCAGAGCATTACTGGAGAACCTGCAACAGAGGCTCAAAGTGGATCTCTTCAGAGAAATTGTCCGCCAGTATCCTGTGTTCTGTTTCATTGTACTGTTTCTTCTGTTATCCACTGTTCTTTTAAACAGGTAAACTAACTTGTGGAAGAAAGCTGGTTCCTTAATTCCCAATGGGCATTCTAACATGGTATATTGTGCTAAAATAAAGATGTTCACACTGAAAACAAATCTCTTCATATTGGATTCAGGTTCATAGATTATATTTAGCAGTTTCCCCAAGCTTTTTATATAACTTTTAAGTACTATGTAAATTTCATTTTAATGTATGTGAGCTTTTTGTGCTACCTTTTTCTGCCAAATTGTTAACCACCATTTACTGTTACTCGTTAATTTTCTTTCCTTGCCATGTGCAATTTTTGACTCAAACTCTAAGCTAGAATATTTTAAGGAAAGTGAAACAGAGGTACCACTGCATTTATTTTAATGCACGAACTAAACATAAACCGTTGTGCATTAACTGCTTATTTAGACGGATGGTTTCTTTTGGGGGAAATATAAATAATTCTAAACATTTGTACCCATTTATTCTGCACGTTGCAGCACCTACTCAATGTGGCTTACAGTATATACAGTGCATAGTATACAAAATACTATCACTTAAAGTAATTCTAGAACCTCTGTTAGCTTTGCTTATCTTGAAGTCTTACTTTGAAGGTCAATATCAAATATCCTAAAGCAGTTGTACACACTGAAACAGCTTATATTTACATTTAGAGAAAAAGCAGTACATTACATCAAACTCCTATATATTGCACAAAGTAGTTTGAGCCATCCAAGGCATTACAGTATGCTTTTAGTTTTATGCACCTGCCCTTTTGCCCTCTTTAGTTTGACTAAGTAAGCATGGTAAAAACCTGGAAGGGCTCAAACTGCTTGTAGTCTTTATTCCCATGTGTACAGTAAACCTGGGCAGGATAAATTAACTACCATTTTCAGAAGGATACTAACCTGGCTGACGATCTGAGCAACCAGAAACATTTTCTGAGTTGTCCAGCAAGTCATAAGTCTCACCTGAATCTTCAAAGTTGAAGTGGTTACCAGATGGAAGAGGTCCATGGAAGAGGTCCATGCAATCCGGGAGAGAAAACAGTGTGGTCCTTGATCAATCAGTACCAAGTCTGGTAGTTGTACAAAGTCAGATTTTGTACTGTTTGACTGTTTTGGTCTTGATACAATTCACAGAGAACTAACAGTTTATAAATATGGCCAATGGCCCCTACTTCTTATGTGCCATAGTTCATTGATTGTGCATAATCTTTTATTTTCTACAAAGCTTAGTTCTGCCATTAGATGAATAGGGCATCTTTCATTGAATACGCATGCTATATTTTTTTAAACACTGAATTACAGTCTTTAATTTGAGTTTTAATTTTGCTTTCAGGTATCTTCATATTTTGATGATCTTTTGGTCATTCCTGGCTGGAGTTGTCACATTTTACTGTGCATTAGGACCAGAATCTCTTCTGCCTAATATCCTGTTCACAATCAAACCTAAACCCAAGGTATAAAACTTAAAAAACAAACAAAAAACAGTGCCCCCCCAATTTCCTCCTGTCCAGTAAGTGAAAGTGAACTTCATGTATAACCTTTTCCACCTAAATCTCTGTATTGCAGAATCTGGAGGTGCAAGAGTTATTTCCCCTGGGGCATAGCTGTGCAGTCTGTGGGAAAATAAAATGTAAACGTCACAGGTATGTGGGTTTTGATGTAACTGCTTTATTGTTAAAAACACTGTTTTGGCTGTTAAGCCAATGCTGTGAGGTATGATCAGAGTTACAGGATCTTCTAAATGTGTATAGAGTTCTCACTAAATTTAATGACCCTGTATTTACAATATGGTACTTTACAATTCGCAGGTATAGCGCCTTTCACACAGTAAAACAAGGAGCTGCAAAACTTTAATAACAAAAACTAGACCCTAAAACATCAGGTCACCAGCTACTACATAGCCAGCACCACCTCATTTGTATTGCAGAGTACCAGTATAAGTTAATATTTTAATTTACTTAAAAAAATATCCTTCCAATTAGTTAAACCTTGTCTGGCTACAGTAGCATATCGATGAAATCTTTATTCCATTTAAAACTTAAGGGTATGTAGTATAGTAGTTAACATTACGGCAGCGCGTCACCTGCTAAAGTGAAGCCTGTCACTGTCCAACTTCATTGGCAGGGGCAGCCGGTTTCTTCTAATGGGATTCCTTTTTGGGTGGATCTGTGATAAAATTAGTGTTCAGAGCACTGTAAGAGTCGGTTATAAATTAGCATGCTGGGTCACTTGTGGTTTGTGAATTGTGAACCTTGTCAATGCAGATTTTAATTCACTGAAAGTTTTTTTTTTTTTTTTATGTAAATGTGGTCTTGTGGCTGTTTGCAGCTGATCCAAAGTCTGTGGTTTCACAACAGTTTGGAGAGGAGTTTGTTTGAAGATGTGGAGAAGTAGTGGTAGAATTATGTTAATTTGACAGGAATGGTTGAGGTAAAAATAGTCAGAGGTTGACAAAATAAATGTCTGGTGCTCTGTTTGTAACAATTTGCTGTGTTAAATGTTTCAGAATTTTTTATACTTGATGTTCTAAAATGTCATTTATATATCCAGGAGGGAAAGGTAGGAACGGACCTTTTGAGATGTTTCGGAGTTGGTAGAAGGAGGATTTGAATACAGAAGAGATTTTGGCATCAAAGGAGAGATTACTATCCAGAAGTACACCAAGGCTTTGTACAGTGGGGGAAGACAGCAGCAGACAGTTTCTGAGGTTCAGGGCAGCAATATTGACATTCTTGAGTTGAGTTTTCAATCCTACTAGAAGAACTTGTTGGTGTTCAGCTGAAGAAAATTGGCTGACATCCAGGCCTCGATGTCTTGTTGCAAGCTGAGAACCAGACCGTGGCAGAGTGGCTTCCAGGGTCTAATTTTAGGTAGAGCTGGGTGTCATCTGCATAGGAGTGAAATATGAAGCTATGTTGGCGGATAAGGTGACCCAAGGGAAACATTAACTTAATCCATAAAAAGAACAGATGACTGCAAATGTCTTTGAATGTGAAGGTTATTTACACAATTCTTTTTTTTTTGTTGTGTTTATGAATTTAATACTTAAAAGTAAAGGTAATAACGACTAATAATCCACAGTCCTAGGTGAGAATCCCATACAGTTCTACCACTTGCGATCTCAACAGGCTGCTTCATTAATTCACAGCAGCACTCTGATTACCTTTTTTGGTTGTTGTTTTTTTTTTTATTGCCTGTCATGGCTGGACGGTCGGGGCCAACCATTGTTGTTCTTAGAAAAACGTCTGTACAGTTTTCTTGTAGAAGACCATTTCTTTATCTTCTCCTTACAGACCAACACTGCTGCTTGAAAACTATCAACCATGGTTAGACCTGAAAGTATTCTCAAAAGTGGACACGTCACTTTCAGAAGTATGATTGCATTTTAGCTTTTTTACCCTTTTTCAGTAGACACATTTCAAAGGTCTCTAATTGAAACATCCCTCTGAGTAGAGTTTCTGTGCATTTTCTCTGCTGTTGATTTTTTGTTAAATATGACCCATATTTCTAGTTCACTTTGTAGAGGTTTCACCACTTGCATTTTAGCATCTTTTTGTTAGATTTAAGCAATCCTATTTTTATTTTCTATTTATTTATTTATTAATTATTTTTTAAACCTGCAGTTTGAATTTGAGGCTTGTTGATGCTAAATCTTTTGGCTGCCCAATATTGTACAGTCCAAGCCCACCTTTCACTAAATGTTCTGCAAGTCTTTCTCCCCCACCGCAACTGTATATCCCTTCCCAGGGGTCGCTTGTCCACCATCACCAGGCCTTGGTTGACCACTGACCAACGCCAAAGGTCACACCTCAACTAGAAGGCAAGATCCTAGGCCAAACAGTCTCATCACCCCACTCTACATTCCATACTGCATCAAGGAGTTCTGTGTCTCGATCACTGAATAAGTGTACTTATAGAAATGTTTTTAGCATGAATGCAGTCACTTACTAAATGCATCTGTTTTATTGATTTGTAGGTGCTGGAGTTAGTGCTGGAAAATTTTGTTTATCCCTGGTATAGGTAGGATTCGTTTACCTTCCTGAAAGTAGTGTTAAATTATTACTTTTTAAAATCCAGATTTTTTATTTATTTATTTTTTTAACCTTGTAAATATAATTGATTCATTTTATATAACTTAACAGGGACCTTACAGATGACGAAGCCTTTGTAGATGAATTGAGAGTAACACTGCGTTTTCTGGCTGCAGTGATGGTTCGCAGAGCTCAAAAGGTAAGGTAATATATCAGAAACAATATTTTTTTAAGCTAAGGTGTTATTGAAGGGTTCCATGTTACATTTGCTAAGGAGTGGTCATGTGTAAGGTACACTGATGCCAGTAATGACCTTCCACACTTATGAGTTATTAAGACGGGGGAGTTCTTCTGCCACAGATAAAGGTGTAAAAGGGGCGGGGGGAGTTGTACAGTGTACAACTGCACTTAAAGGATTTGTGAACTGTTTTCTTATAAGACGCCATATGACTCATCCTGCACTGAGTCAACCTGGTTTTTAAAGTTGAAATGGAGTTTGAGGATGTACATGACAATAAACTTGACATTCAGCCATATCAATTTGAGCTTCTGGAAAGTACTGCAGAAGATTTACAAAGTGCGATTTTCGAATATTCTTCAGAAGAGGAGGAAGAAGTAAACTGTAACGTTCTTGGTAACCGTCAGTAATTGTAACACTCGGATAAACAGCGGTTATTTGCTAAGCCAGACTAATGAAAGTCAGTTAATGAAGCAAAATATTTAATTAAAAGAAAATAATGTTACACGTGTAATGCTGTATATAGAACATTTGATTTTCATGCTTGAAAAAATCCATGGATAAAGGCATCAGCCAAATTAATAATAATAATAATAATAATAATAATAATAATAATAATAATAATAATAATAATAATTGTAGAGACACTCAGGAAGTGAAATCTCAGGTTGAGATTAAAAATAAATAATTCAAATGGACTATCGTTTACCAAGTATTTGTTATGTTTTATTTTATGACAGCAAAAGCAAGGACTCACCTCACGGTGTCGTCTTTTTTCATAAGCCTTTCGCAGTCTTTTGGTCTACCGACGAGCTGTCACGGGTGACCCCGCCGACTCTTCTTCTTAATTAATCTTTTTTGTATAATCTACCAGCAGCTTCTGTTGCATACTAATCGCTGATAATAGTGCAGACTGGAAACCAATGTTCGTGTTGGGGTGCGTATTATTTTTCTTAATCAATGACGTCCTCTGAATGCCTTTTAATTTGTTTGGTTTTTTTAAACCATTTAAATGCAAAACCATGACAAAACTTGTATAAAGGCTAACCTGTAATACATTTTTTTCTGGACGTACTACTACTTTGTAAATGATGTAGAATACGTGAATGTAAACATCTAACACTAGTTCGTACAATACTCTTTCAAATAAATGTGTTATGATTTTGAATGTACGGTTCTTAGGGTGGTATTATTGTCATTGCTTGCGCCCCGGCACCACTTTCTTTACAAATTAAGCACTGGCGCTGCGGTTTAGTCCCATGTTTCTCGTGAAATCTTTTGGTAGACTTTATTGTTTCAGACAGCACAGCCTCGTTATCCATTCTCAAAACAAATCCACTCCACTCCTCTGTGTGCCTGTGTCCGCTGCATTTGAAGTCATGTTCCACAGTGCAGCTTCTACTTTGATCAGTCGTGTGAACACACCCAAGCCGCGCTGGATGGGCTCGGCTCGGGTGTGCAAGTGTGAAAAGGCTATTACAGCACCCATAAGCCACACAGTTCTCCATCTTGCCACTAAATCTCAATGTGCTAAACACTGCGTATACTTCTCACAATTAAGTCGGTGGTAATTGCGGTATGTAGCTTATGTGCAGGACTTCTTATATGTCACACGCCGATAAGTGTTTCCCAAAAATATGCATATTTGAAGTGCGGTTTGCCCTATTTTTCTGCCTTTAGGTTACTTTTAAACAGTTTTTTTTTGACATGATGTTATAATAGACCCTAAACTTCACATTTCTCAAAAAAAATGAAAACGGTTGACAAATCCTTTGACAGTCAACAAATGCCCAAAATACTAGAGGGTGGTGTATGTCAAGCATTTATTTCTGTTCATTTTCTTCCAGGTCGATGTTCCAGCACTTATAACGTGCAAGTTACTTAAAGTTGCAATGAAGCATATTGAAATAATTGCTAAGGCAAGACAGAGAGGTATCTTAACCCTTTTTTATTTTCTTGGTTTTAACTGCACAATATAATAACAAACAATGTAATAAGGTTAGCTTGCTAGTAACTGTGGCAGGCTATTTATGCAAAACAAACATGAAGCTTACCAAAGATTGCATCCCCAGCCAACGTTTCTGTATATTCCATGAGGAGATGCAGTGAGTGAATGCAGTTTGTTGTGTCACTAGGGATTGACTATTTTTCATGGAACACCTGTTCTTTATTTTTTAATTAGTAAGAACCAACTTTAACCTGTTTTACCAGTTTATGTAGTTTTGTATGTTTTTAGATATGCTTTCATTTTGTAAATAATGTGTAATGGTGGTGCTTTTTTTTCATTTTTAGTGAAGAATACAGAATATTTGCAGCAGGCTGCGTTAGAGGAGTATGGGCCAGACTTGCATGTAGCTGTACGAAGCCGGAGAGATGAACTGCTGTACTTGAGAAAGCTAACTGAGCTTCTCTTCCCTTACATTCTTCCTCCCAAAGGAACAGATTGCAGGTGTGCTTATTATTGACAGGCTCATGGGAATATAGATTGGTACCTAAGACTGCCTAACATTTTAAGCTGCAGGTTTTATAATCGCTTGTATGGAAGTAGCTCCTGCATACAATTTCAGCTTTATTCTGTGAAGTACTGCGTACGTTACACTGAACCAGCATGATAAAGATGTTAAGAATGCTTTTCTGTAAATTCCCATTGTGAGTATTCAAATAGGGGGATTGCTGGTTAAATATCAGTTGCCATTTTATCTGATCAGTCTCAGCATAAGCAATCTGCATTCCTTTATGGTTTGTCACATTTGGCTGGTAAAAGAAATGGGCCTTTTAATTGAATATGATGTCTGTTGATTATTTTTGGCAATACTGTAGCATGCTAAATTGAATAAATGAAACCACAGTTTGGACGATTCCGATTGGTAACATGGAGCGTCTTTCAGACTGTGAAAACTTGTAGTTCAGCAATTGCATGTGGTCTTAAATAAACTTTTTTTTTTTCTTCCCCTAAGGTCTCTTACGTTGCTTATTCGAGAAATTCTGTCCGGTTCAGTTTTTCTTCCATCTCTGGACTTTTTGGCCGATCCTGTAAGTATATTTTATAGTGATTTTTGAACTGATAAATTGTAATCTGTCGTTCAGTTGCTAGTAATTGATACAGATGGGTTGATTGTGTTTATAATACTTTTATAGAATAGATTGTAAATGTTGTTTACTACTCAAGTGTGAATACGTTTACAGTCATACTGTCATTTAGAATGTAACTACTGATAGCGTGAATGCAACTTGCTGTTCTTGGTTTTCCCAATCCTGCGGTTTATAAAATAGTTTAAAGAAATCCAAAGAATGATATCTATAATTGAATATAATCATATCTTTCCAAATTGTTTTTGACAGGATACTGTGAACCATTTGCTGCTTTTGTTCATCGATGACACTCCTGTAAGTACCTGTGATTTTACAGTAATCAGTAGACAGCCTACATTAGGGCACAAGTTGTTTAGTGAAACATTTTGATTATTTTTAAGCCGGAATCCGACACTGAACCTCCTTCAGCTTTGGTCCCGTTCCTGCAGAAGTATGCTGAGCCGAGAAATAAGAAACCGTCTGTAAGAACACAAAATCATTTCTTCTTTAGTTTTCTTCATGAAGTATTGCAGTTCTGTCACCTGGTTTTTGGCATCCCTGTCCTGATGTGTCTCTCTTGTGTCTAGGTGCTTAAGCTGGAGTTGAAGGAAATACGAGAGCAGCAGGACCTTCTCTTCCGCTTCATGAACTTTTTGAAACAGGAGGGTGCTGTCCATGTGCTGCAGTTCTGCCTCACTGTGGGTAAGGCTGCTTCCTCTGATATCCAGACCCCAAAATAGCCCCTTCAGTGTTGTTTACTAGGGATAATGAATTCCTCTAATGTGTGTATTTATAAGTATGGCAATGCACTGATTTCTTTATTTTTTTTCTACAGAGGAGTTTAATGACAAGATCTTGTGTCCTGAGCTGACAGACCCTGCAATGCTCTCTCTTCATAAAGAGGTGATAAAAATCTATGAGACATACTGTTTGGACGAGAGCATAGACAAAATCCGATTTGATCCTTTCATTGTAGAGGAAATAAGGAACAGTAAGTATTGATAACACAGCCACAGTGTGATTCATTTAAAAAGATGTTACTACTAGTGGTCTATTTTTTATTTTCGGATACTGACTCGAATGTTTGAGGCACAGTGTTTTGCTATTAAATCATGAATGTAATCTTTTTGGTAGTCTGTACATGTGTGGGTTTGATCCTGAGTGTAATCTTTTTGGTATTCTGTATATGTTTGTGTTTGATCCTGAATGCTGAGCAATCCACACTGTGCTCTCTGCCCTGCTTGCAGTTGCAGAAGGACCGTATCAAGGTGTTGTGAAGCTGCAGACCATGCGCTGCTTGTTTGAGGCCTATGAGCATGTCTTGTCCTTGCTAGAGAAGGTCTTCACACCTATGTTTTGCCACAGCGATGAGGTAAATACATTGCCAATCACTGTGTGTTTAGTTTGGTTTCCTTTAAGATACATAACTTCAAACAAATCCACATCAGTCACAAGTTCCATAGTTTATCATGAATGTCAAGCACAAAGGAAATGGAGGTATACTTGTCGTATTGCCGGGCCCTATTCACTATGCTTTTACTGGCAATTATTTCTAGAAAACAAAAAGATGAAGTCTAAGTTCTTAAATATGAAACATTTTAGTTTTATTTTAGGCATGATCTGTAAATAATGTATGCAATCTGTTTTTCAGTATTTTAGACAGCTCTTAAGAGGTGCGGAATCCCCTGCCCGTAACTCCAGGCTTAGTAGGTAAGTAGTCAGTTATTTGAAGTGTATGTATGTATGTATGTGTGTATGTATGTGTATATGTGTATATACATGTGTGTGTTTGTGTGTGTGTGTGTGTGTGTGTGTGTGTATATATATATATATATATATATATATATATATATATATATATATATATATATATATATATATATATATATATATATATATATATATATACACACATACACACACACTACCGGTCAAAAGTTTTAGAACACCTCCATTTTTCCAGTTTTTATTGAAATTTACGCAGTTTAATGTCTCAATGTACTCTGAAATTAAAGCATAGAACAAATAAACAATTGGAGATAAAAAAAGAAATCATGGAATCGTTTTGTTTAACAAAATTTAATCTAAATTTTTGACTCATCAAAGTAGCCACCTTTTGCAGATATAACAGCCGAACACACTCGTGGCATTCTTTCTACAATGGAAATCAAATATTGTTCGGAAAGTTCTTCCCAACACTGTTGCAGAAGTTCCCACAAATGTGTTAAAAACGGTTTTTTTCATGCCATCTTAGCAATGGCTTTCTTACTGCCACTAAACCTGTCAAACCTGCAGCTCGAAGTCTTCTCTTTACAATTGAATCTGAGACTTGCTTACTTCGACCGGTGTTAAGCTGTACTTGAAGCTGTTGTCCTGTGAGCCGTCTATCATGCAAGCTGTTGACTCTCAGAAACTTGTCTTCTGATTCTGTTGTGGCTTTGGGTCTGTGAGACCTCTTCCTGTCAGAGTTTCCTCCAAGTGCCTTTTGATGGTGTAGGAAACTGTACTCACTGACACCTTGGCTTTCTTTGCAATTTCTCTAAAGGAAAGACCTACACTTTTAAGGGTTATAATGGTCTGTCTGTGTTCCTTTGTTAATTGCCTTTTTCTCGCCATTATGATAGCAATATACTACTTCCTGCAGTACAATACTGTCCAAATAATGCTTAAGAGGGTGTAGTAACACAGTCTGTTTCAACACTGCTTTTATACAGACAGAGGGTTTGTAAGTAATCAACAAAAGTTGGGACACCTGTAGGAATTGTTAGCATCAACTTTCAAGGCTTAATGTATTTCCATTGCTGCAGTACAGCTGTAAGTTGTTAACCCATTACTTGTTCCCTGAAAAAGGCCTTTTTGTATAACTCTGAAATGTACTTTATTTTTCAGCGTTTGGTAACCTAAACTTTTTTTTTAACCTCTGGTAGTTTACCACTTACGTTAATACCATTTCAGGTTATTCACTGGACTTGAACTGCTTAAAATTCAATAAAAACTTGAAAAATGGGGTTGTTCTAAAACTTTTGACTGGTAGTGTGTGTGTGTGTGTGTGTGTGTGTGCATGCATATATATATATATATATATATATATATATATATATATATATATATATATATATATATATATATATAATATATATTTTTTTTTGTTAATACATGTTAATAAGAATGTACAAACATGTTTATGTCAAGGAGAATGTCATTAATAATTACAAGTACATGAAATTATTCGGTAAACCGGAGTCTGTATTATTAATAATTATTATTAGATATAATAATAATAATAATAATAATACATAAATGCTCACAATACCAAAAACAAATTGAACAATACAACATAATAATATTGGCAGTGTAAACTATAGACTTATTTATAAAACAAATGTTCCAAAACTATTAACAAGAAACTCTAAATTATAATGTGTGAACTATAATCAATAATTCTCCCCCAGCGTTTTTAACACTTTTTAAAATCCCTGTTTATGCTAATAGTTTTTACGGCGGGCAGCTCTACATACACGTGTTCGTTAGGAGACAGGCAGCTCTACATACTAGGGATGTCGTGGTATACCGGTTTTACGGTAAACGTGCTTCACCCATGTCAGAGTGGAAAATGTGGACGTGATAGATTGTGGTTTTTTTTGCCATTAGCCGTTCACTTTGAGCTGCTAAACAAAGATTAAATAAGTATACATTGTGGTTTAGAGAATATATAATACCATTAAAAAAAAACCCATCAAGATCATTATTTTCTCTTACTTTCATTTTTATTTGTGCATTTCTGAGTCGTCCTGCATACCCCCTACCCTGAGAAGTACCCCCAAGGGTACGCATACCCCTGGTTAAAAAGCCGTCTTAACTAATAGGATGCCAGCCAGACTGATAAAGATGAAGAGGGTGTTCAGTTGCAGTGGTCACATCCTTACCCGCTGTCGTTCCAGACTGAGCCCAGAAAATGATGATATGTTGGTGTTGCTCCACAGTAATTTGTAATAAAAAGCAGCAGCATTTTGCTGAGCCTGTGTGAGCTGGATTGAACACTACGTCCATTTAGGTAGTGCCTGACAGAACTGTAGTACCAGTGTGTTGTTTTAAAACTAAATTAGTTAATTTTATTGTTAAAAAATTACTTGAGTGTATGTCTTTAAACTAGCCATTTAAAAATGGATTTCAAAACAATGACAAGACCGTGGTATATTTTCTTACCGTCAAAATTTGATACCGTGACATC
The DNA here is from genome assembly GCF_017654505.1 of Polyodon spathula. Classification (NCBI taxonomy): domain Eukaryota; kingdom Metazoa; phylum Chordata; class Actinopteri; order Acipenseriformes; family Polyodontidae; genus Polyodon; species Polyodon spathula. Next base: position 3,639,617 of record NC_054538.1, on the reverse strand, counting down.
CCTACTACATACACATGTTTGTTAGGAGCCGGGCAGCTCTACATACGCATGTTTGTTACGAGCCGGGCAGCTCTACATACACGTGTTCGGGAGGAGACGGGCAGATCTACATACGCATGTTTGTTACGAGCAGGGCAGCTCTACGTACACGTGTTCGGGAGGAGACGGGCAGATCTACATACACATGTTTGTTACGAGCCGGGCAGCTCTACGTACACGTGTTCGGGAGGAGACGGGCAGCTCTACGTACACGTGTTCGGGAGGAGAGGGGCAGCTCTACGTACACGTGTTCGGGAGGAGACGGGCAGATCTACATACACATGTTTGTTACGAGCAGGGCAGCTCTACATACACGTGTTCGGGAGGAGACTGGCAGATCTACATACACATGTTTGTTACGAGCAGGGCAGCTCTACATACACGTGTTCGGGAGGAGACGGGCAGATCTACATACGCATGTTTGTTACGAGCCGGGCAGCTCTACATACACGTGTTCGGGAAGAGACGGGCAGATCTACATACGCATGTTTGTTACGAGCCGGGCAGCTCTACATACACGTGTTCGGGAGGAGACGGGCAGATCTACATACACATGTTTGTTACGAGCCGGGCAGCTCTACGTACACGTGTTCGGGAGGAGACGGGCAGATCTACATACACATGTTTGTTACGAGCAGGGCAGCTCTACGTACACGTGTTCGGGAGGAGACGGGCAGATCTACATACACATGTTTGTTACGAGCCGGGCAGCTCTACGTACACGTGTTCGGGAGGAGACGGGCAGCTCTACGTACACGTGTTCGGGAGGAGAGGGGCAGATCTACATACACATGTTTGTTACGAGCCGGGCAGCTCTACGTACACGTGTTCGGGAGGAGACGGGCAGCTCTACGTACACGTGTTCGGGAGGAGAGGGGCAGATCTACATACACATGTTTGTTACGAGCCGGGCAGCTCTACGTACACGTGTTCGGGAGGAGACGGGCAGATCTACATACACATGTTTGTTACGAGCAGGGCAGCTCTACGTACACGTGTTCGGGAGGAGACGGGCAGATCTACATACACATGTTTGTTACGAGCAGGGCAGCTCTACATACACGTGTTCGGGAGGAGACGGGCAGATCTACATACGCATGTTTGTTACGAGCAGGGCAGCTCTACATACACGTGTTCGGGAAGAGACGGGCAGATCTACATACGCATGTTTGTTACGAGCAGGGCAGCTCTACATACACGTGTTCGGGAAGGAGACGGGCAGATCTACATACGCATGTTTGTTACGAGCAGGGCAGCTCTACATACACGTGTTCGGGAGGAGACGGGCAGATCTACATACACATGTTTGTTACGAGCAGGGCAGCTCTACGTACACGTGTTCGGGAGGAGACGGGCAGATCTACATACACATGTTTGTTACGAGCCGGGCAGCTCTACGTACACGTGTTCGGGAGGAGACGGGCAGCTCTACGTACACGTGTTCGGGAGGAGAGGGGCAGCTCTACATACACGTGTTCGGGAGGAGCCGGGCAGCTCTACGTACACGTGTTCGGGAGGAGACGGGCAGCTCTACGTACACGTGTTCGGGAGGAGAGGGGCAGATCTACATACACATGTTTGTTACGAGCCGGGCAGCTCTACGTACACGTGTTCGGGAGGAGACGGGCAGATCTACATACACATGTTTGTTACGAGCAGGGCAGCTCTACGTACACGTGTTCGGGAGGAGACGGGCAGATCTACATACACATGTTTGTTACGAGCAGGGCAGCTCTACATACACGTGTTCGGGAGGAGACTGGCAGATCTACATACACATGTTTGTTACGAGCAGGGCAGCTCTACATACACGTGTTCGGGAGGAGACTGGCAGATCTACATACACATGTTTGTTACGAGCCGGGCAGCTCTAATAACATATGTTCGGGAGGAGTCGGGCAGCTTTTTATTTACAGAACATTTCTTGTTTAAATGAATGTCCTCTTTGTCTTGACTTATCGTCTGGATACCTTTGCTCTCAGCCAGTTGTAATTTCTTGTGCCTGTATTGCAGAAATAGCGTGAGTTTGGATGATATCCGGTAAGTATCTCGACTGCATGATACAAGCACTGTCATGCTGCCACTTTAACACTGCACCCAGGGGAACTGCACTTGCTGGAATGCAGTTCAGGAAGCAAGATTAACACTGCCTTTGTAACAGATTAAAAATGAACGGTATTGTCAAAGTATACTAGAAGTAGAGGCATACTGATATTAATTAAACCCTAGTTACAACATAAACAAGTTACTTTTGTTATTTAAACTACAAAAAATGCAATTGTCAACTGACATGTTGAGTGATTCAGGTTACCGTATCATTGCTAAACAAGAGAAGTGTTTTACCTGCTGTTGAAAATCATTAGTACAGACAGCTTTATATATTGACATTCCAACAGTATGGGTCCTTTATTCATTATCCAGACAGTGGCAGTTGAAATTACCACTGCTGTTGAACTCTGTATGAATCCAGATGGAAATTTCTCCCAGGGTTGATTTATAGACCCACAGATTGACAAAAAACAATACATAACACACAACATATTAAATCAGATTTATACATTTTAAGCTGCATTTCAGATAATTAAACAAACCCCTAAGAAGTAAACTTTAGGAAATGTAAAGTATACTGCAGAACAATGCTATTACTCCACCCCAGAGGGATGGCTCATTGAAATTGGTTCAGTTTCCATTTCAGCCAGTCGAACCTGGTAATATTGGTCATACCCATCACATTTCTAGTACGTTTCTTGAGCAGCTTTTATTTTTTTATTCTGTTATGAAGGCAGTAGTGAAGGCAGCATGGTTTTTAAACTGGAAAAGAAACATAATGCAGGCCTGAGTGGCTGCTAAGCAACCCTGTTGATGAATGCAGGCCTTTGAGCTAATGTCTGTCTGTCTGTCTGTCTGTCTTTCTCTCACAAATGATTGCTGCCACTTGGACATGTTGCACTAGCTCTGATCAGGATTATATGCAGGGCACTGAACCTTCATCCGTAGCACAGGCTGCCACCATGAGCCCAGGGCCTTCATCTGCATCTGTTTTCCCTCATGTCCAGTCAATTATAACACTCCCGTCTGGCATTTTTCTATCTCTCCCTGCTGCTTTAAAGTAAGTCAGGGTCCATTACAAACCATGTGCCCCTCTCCACCCCGCATGCTTCTTTGTAATGTGTATCGTATATGAATGTGTGTTTGCCCGGTTGCTGAAGCATGTTCCCCTATACTAATTGAAGATTATATATATTCTTTACCTTTTCACTAGTGTTTGCGATTTACTGTTTTAGATATGTATTTGTATTTGTTAATTTGAGATTTTTGAACCTTCGTTATTCTATAAGTAAAGGGCGGCCAACTTGCATTGTTTCTAGAGTTCACATGTCTAACACCAAAAGAGATGCGATTACAAAGTATTCATTTAAATCTGCTCTAATGCATACCTTGCATCAGGGGTCGGCAACCTTTCAAAAGAGGTGTGCCAGATCTTATTTTATTCACTCTAATTTAAGGTTTTGCCTGCCAGTAATACATTTTAACATTCAAAAGGTGTGTGTGCCAAAAAGAGCTTGATTGCATCAAAACAGTTCATGAACCACACAAAAATCTCGCGTCGACCTAGCCACCTGACATTGCTGTGAAGTGGAATATCATAAAAGCACTATCCATCTCGTCTGGCAGTGTTCGACACTGAATCAAAGCAGATCGAGCAAAAAGGAAAATCACAATTCGCACTGCTGTATCCAGCACATTGTTTAGGTCTGAATCAGACATTTAGCACACAAGTTTTCTTTTTGGATGATACAGTGAAATTTGACTGTTGGGTGGCCAATGTGATTTTCAAATTGCTTTACAAACCCCTTCTGTTTTTCGACCATGGCAGCAGCACCATCTGTTGTCGCACAAAATATATATTTTTTTGTGTCAACTCCTCGTTCTTCAAAATGGTTTACAAAAGCTTCTATTGTATCTTCCCCTTATGTTGTGCCATTCAGCAGTTTTAGGCAACAAAGTTCCTCTCGAATTTCATCAGAAGTACAGTACCTTGCAACAATGGCAAACGTGGAATATTATTTATATCCACGCTCTCATCACTTGCAATGCTAAACGCAGCTGTGTCTTTTAATGCAATTGTCTGCTTTCCATTAGTTTTCTGCCATTTCAGTTACGCATCTCTCAACTGTTCTGGCAGAGACGGGCAGTTCTTTTATTCTAGATACAATCACGCTTTCAACAGGACCTCTGAACTGCTGAGGAAAGCTTTTTTTTTTACATTTTCCCCATCTGTAAACGGCTTTCCGTTTTTTTGCAATGCACTGTGCAATTTTAGAACTTGCTTTTGTGCCTTGATTTTTACTTACATGTATGTGTTGAAAAACAGTGCTTCTTGTATCCCACCACAGCTTTTTGTTTGCTTCAATCTTGTTAGCTTCTCAGGCAAGGATTTTTCGTGCTTCGTTTAAACACGTCGTTGAACACTTGATGTGCGACAAACAACAGTTACACAACAGAAAGCACAAACTGCACGGCCCTTCATTTGAACAAATCCAAATTTGTCTGTCCAAGAAGGCTGAAATGAACGACATCTACTTTTTGGGAGCAGACATTTTGCGAAAAGAGGCCACAGATTTCTTATCTTTACTTATGAACGTGTTTTTACAGCGTTGTAAAATATGATGCAAGGCGGCACATACAACGTAAAACGCAGTACGTTGTGTGCACGATGTAAGCCCCAGACCGGAATTTTAAAATATCCCCACCCTCACTTTACAGTTGATGAATCAATACGTGAATGAATTAATAAAAAAATGTATAAAACAAGATAACTATTTAAATTATATAGGCAATACGTCTTTGAGAATGTAACACGTTATTAGTATAAGTAAATTACAAAATATTTTTCTTTAGACCTTTAGGTGCCTGTAATTGGACTAGCAGTGTGAGTGCCACTCACTCATCTTGCATGCCTCCTTTGGCATGTGTGCCATAGGCAGCCGACCCCTGCCTTGCATAACTTTTGCTGTAGACTAACTACCTGTGCATCAGTTTCTGTCTTTTCATTAATCGTTGTTTCCTAATGTTACTGATTTTATTAGTTTAGTTTATTAGTTTAATGTAATACAGTATTCAAATTGTCATTTGTGGTGAATATATATGTCTACATACTATTCTCCCTTTTCCCTTTCCCTGTATTTTTATTTGTTACACATCTTTTCCATTTTGTAGTTAGCATTTCAGTAATTTCTTCTATGTCTATCCTTAGTCTTCCCAATCCTTGTTCTGCCCTGTAGTGACCTCTGCTGGCAGTGTGTTGAACTCATGTGTCTACTGATTTTCTAACTAGTACAACGCGTTTCTGCCAAGGGTATTGCCATTCACGTGTCATGCATAACCAGCTCTGATTCATATATAATGGAAACAACGTGTGTTACAGTTTTATTAAATCCATTTGCACATGCTTTCTCATTTCCCTATAAGATAATTCACAAGTTCTGTGTTGCAAATTTGAGGTCAGCAGTCTAGCTGTTCTTTTTCTCTTTGTGTTAATCTTTTCAAAGCTCAGGGGTTTCCATCCACATGCACTATGTATTGGGAGTTACTTTTTTCCTGCTAATTTGTAGTTGAATTATTCCTTTCAGGCTTCTGAGAGATTGTTTCTGGGTTTGTTTTCTTTTTTTCTCTTCTATAAGATCACAGAACACATGTTCTTTATGGTGGGATAATGTCAGTTTAAATAGTTGGGCTTGGTCTTCTGATAGGCGTGATAATAAGACCATGGCAGTGTTTACAACAAAGATAGAGGTAGCATGGTGTGATTGTAATGCTATTATTCCTGAAAAAATGAATTTGACAGTGTCCTTTTTTTACCACAACAAACTTCAAAGTGCTGTGGCAGTGGGTGGCATTTTCTTGTCATAAGGAGGGACTGTGCTATTATTTTGGATATCGCTCATAAAGAACCATATGATGAATCAAACACACAGGCGGGGTTTGTAACGACTTTGTAACATTTTACTTTCCTTAATTGTGGCTATCTGGGTTTACAACAGATGCGACAGGGCTTTTTGTCTGTTGTGCTGAGCTAAAGTTGTGCCAATCCCACAAATTCAATTTAAGTTTCCTTTTTTTTTTTTTTTTTTTTTTTTTTGGATTCGCCAATTGTTTTTTTTTTTTCTCCCCAATTTGAAATGCCAGGCTCAACACTGCAACCCCCGCGCTGACTCGGGAGTGATGAAGACAAACACATCATATCCTGTTTTTGGTCTTGCAGCATATGTACTGCATGTATAACATTTATTTTCAACCATAAAACCTTTTCATTTTCTATTATATCCCTTAATAAATTATGAAAACGAAGGTAGATTGCTGCTACGGTTAAACAGTATAGTTATAGAAAGACTTATTTTCATGCTTCCACCCACTCAGCCCCATCCTGTCACCCTGCTGCTGCTTGCACAAGCAAGTCTAAACAAAGAATGCAGCCGTGTTAAGGTGTGTATGCTTGTTCTGTTGTGTGCAATGTTTAGGAGCACCTCTAAACGTGGAGAATCATTTGGGATAAGCCGGATTGGCAGCAAAATTAAAGGAGTGTTTAAAAGTACCACTCTGGAAGGGGCTATGCTTCCATCTTATGGCTTAGCAGAAGGAGAGGATGACTTGGTAAGTTTTGACCATGTTTTTGTTACAGCGTAAAATAAATGGTGGGTCATTTAGTAATGAAGGGTTGGTAATTCTTGGTTTAAGGTTGAGCTTCCGACATGCATTTTGCTATGCAAAGCTTATTGGCCTAAAGCACAGTTTACATGCTGTAAGTAGTATCTAATAAGCTCTAATAATGCAGAATTAATTAGAGCTTCCCAGTGAGTGTTTAATGACAGTGGCAGAACAGTTTTGAGCAAGCAACATGTAACCTTTGGGAGTAAAGGGGAAAGCTGTGAGATTCTCGAATGCTAATGTGATTATATTTCATTTAAAAGGTTGAAGAAGCTATAATGGTGCTTGAAGACGACTCGCCTGTGGAGGGGATCAGCACTCCAAGCACTCCGCGGAACCTCTCTGCCTGGAACATAACTATCCCCTATGTGGACTTCTTTGATGACATTAAGAAAGAACGGATTCCTGTCTTCTGCATAGATGTGGAACGGAATGACAGGAAGGCAGGTGAGAAGGGAACTGGTCATGAAAAAAAACATGGTTAAACTGGGCACTTGCGTGAAGTGACAGCATGTAAAAAGTCTAACTGAATCCCGAAATGCACTGTCTTTTTTTTTTTAATCTAACAATTGAATCCATTCTGTCCTGCCAAGAGCTGAATTTTATGTTTAGACCCATAATAAAATGTGCATTGATCAGTTTTCGTCAGTGCCTTTCAGTTGGTAGCAGCCTGTGTGAGTGAGGGGTTCATATCTCACAGGAGCAGATATGAAAGATTCTACTGTTTTTGTTTAAGGGTGTATATTGTCAAGTTCCAGTTTTGTAAAGGTAAAGCTCAGGAGGGGGCAGTACTGCTAGTGGTTTAAGGGTTTTTTACTCCTGCACTGGGCTCGAGGGTAATGAACACATTAAACCCAGTAAACTTTATGAGAAACAAAAATCAGACACAGTGCTTGTATTACGATAACAGCCTCCTTCAGAGAAGCTATGTTTAATAAAGAATTAAGAATGCAACAATACTGCAACGCTTCTAACTGTTTTATCTGAAGATATGTCTAATTAAGAACATTACTGCATCAATACTGCAACACTTCTAATGTTTTGTACCATTTGAAAATGTTATCCAATTTTATTTAAATAAGCTTTGCATAAAGAGAGCGTAGAAAGAAAACTAGCTAAACAGATACTGCATTAGTCAGGCGTACCAAAATCTATCTGAACCCCACTATACATGCATATGCTAATCCTGCTCATCTTTAAGATATCTATTTTTCAGGCAATGCATATTTGCTAACCTCTTCTTTTGAGGTGTAATTAATTCAGAGCAGGTAGGTGAGGGTTTTCTGGCAGTCTGGATTCAAGTTGCAAAGGCTGGGTCTGGCAATTCAAGTATTATGATTATGGCTTTTATGCTCAATTTTTCAGCTGTCCACCCATTCTGCTTGATGTCACTGCAACCCCCCTGCACATCAAGGTCACTTAAATGGTTAAAACAGTCTTACAATAGGGTTAAGTCATTATAATTATAATGCATTGATTTGATTATACAGCGGTTTGCAGAAGTATTCACCAGTAATGTCCCATTTTGTTAAATTACAAATAATTTATGCACAGTTTTTCAAACAAACTTTTTTTATTCAAAGCTGTGTGGTTAAACTGAACACTGTTATATGAGGAGGAGGTTAAATGTTAGCAAAACTTGCAAAGAAAATGTACAAAATGAAATGTACTGGTTGCATAAGTATTCAGCCCCTTCAGTCAGTACTTGGCAGAAGCACCTTTTGCAATAATTACTTCTGTAGTCTTTTTGGTTAGGTCTTTACTTTGCACAGTAGAATAGTAAAATTTTGTCCATTCTTCACGGGAAAATTGCTCTGATAAGTTTGCTCAAATCTTCAAGTCTCGCCATAAGTTTTCGATTGGATTCAAGTCAGGACGTTGACTGGGCCACTCAAGAACTTGAATTTTCTTGTTCAACCACTCCAGTGTGGCTTTGGCTTTGTGCTTCAGGTCATTGTGCTGCTGAAATGGGAATTTCCTCCCCAGTTTGAGTCTTGGCTGACTCAAACAGGTTTTCCTCAAGGATTCACCTGTACTTTGCACCATCCATTCTCCCCTTTATCCTGACAAGTTTCCCAGTCCCTGCTGAAGAGAAGCATCCCCATAACATGATGCTGCCACCACCATGCTTGACAGTTAGGATGGTGTTGATTGTGATGTGCAGTGTTGGGCTTGAGCCAGACACAAAGCCAGACACAACGCTTGGTTTTTAGACAGAAAAGTTCAGTTTATGTCTTGTCTGACCACAAAACCTTTTTCAATATGTCTGCAGTATTATCTATATGCTTTTTCACAAACTCCATATGTGTTTTAAGATGAGGCTTTTTGAGAAACGGCTTCTTTCTTGCCACCTGTCCATACCAGTCAGCTTTGTGTAGGGACCGGATTATTGTTGATGTATGAACACTGACTCCCATCTCAGACACAAAACTTTGCAGATCTCTCCAGGCCATTGTTGGCTTCACAGTGACATCTCAAACCAGTTTCCTGCTTGCCAGGCTGCTCGGTTTGGGAGGGTGACCTGATTTGAGTAGTGTCTGGGTGGTATGATGCATCTTCCACTTCTTAATGATGAACTTCACTGTGCTGAGAGGGATAATCAGTGCCTTAGGAATTTTCTTGTACCCTCCTCCTGCTCTGTGCCTCTCTACCACTTTATCCCTGACATGTTTTGAAAGCTCCTTGGTCTTCATGTTTGCTTTGTTGGATCACTGTGTGAGTTGCAGCTTGAAAGTCTCTATACCTGGGGGAAATTATCTACAAGAAACCACTTTGAGTACACACAGACTGAAATCATTTCACTGATTTTATGACATTTCATACAAATCATTTGCACCTGAGCTGATTTAGGGCTGCAGTAGCAAAGGGGTTGAATACTTATGCAACTGAGATTAATCTGTTTTACTTATTTATATTCTGTATGCATTTTTTAACTATCAATGTTTAAAATATTAATATACTTCAGCAAACTAGCATCTTAAACAACCTGCCCCATTTCCTATTTCTCCCAATTTAAAATAGCCAATTATTTTTATGCTCGGATTCCTGACTGGTTTCAGTGCTTGCTTATTTAATAAAAATAAAAATTCCAGGTGAACGTGTCATTCGTTCCTTAGAAAAACTGTTCGCTGGAAAGGACACTGCCTTTTCTAGCCTATAAAAATGCAAAGTGTTGTTTTTTCGCAACAGTGGTTCATTTTTCAGAGGAACTGGTAACTGGAAAGTACAGTTTTTTTTTTTTTAATTCTAGAAAATTCAGTGTGTGGCTATACTTAACAAAAAACTGTTCAGCTGCAGGCCAGCAAGCTCTTTCTTCAGGTCAAGTGGGGACCCCATCTTTTTTTGTCTCCTCTTGACTGGTTCAGTAACCCTCTGGCTTCAGATCCCTCCTTCTTGCAGGCAGCAGAACTGTCCTTGTAGTGCACTATAACCTCATCTGTGTTCTCCCTGTACTTTATGCACCACTAAGTTAGACAAAGATCCTGCCTGAACACCTGTGCTTATTTTGCATATTTTCCACATCAGGCCAGGCCTAAGGAGCTTAACTAGCCTTTTGACAATATGCAGGTCATGATACAATATGTTTTAGTATACATGTCATTGCCCTGAAAGTCTGCTGTGTTGTGTAGTACTGATCACTTGTGATGGATGTAAATGAGTGGGAGCATGTAATCAAACCTAAATCAACTTTATTCAACACTCAGTCATTTGGTGGACAAGTCTGTACAGTATGTTCTTTTTGTATCACGATACACAACCTCTATTTGTATACTGAAATTCAAAGGAGGTCACATTACATTGTATTAAAGATGCACTGATTGCATGCTGGTGTTCATGAGAAATACTTCTCTTTTTTCAACAAACCTTGTTTATTTTTCTGTTGGTTAATTACCTAGTGAAATAAAAATCAGACAGCTAAGTGGCTGATTTTTTTAAATTGAAATGATCACACATTGTCAATACTTTTGGAAGTTGTATTTCCTGTTATCTAAAGTCTGCATGTTTCTCTCTTTCAGTGGGTCATGAAACTGAACACTGGTCTGTATACAGAAGATACCTGGAATTCTATGTCTTGGAATCAAAACTGACAGAATTTCATGGTAATTGAAGTTTGACTGGTTTTACTGATTTCACACTTTTTAAATCATTAAAGTATACGTCTGTACGTATAACACACTTACATGTATATTAATCAGTCTTTATTTTATATAGTGCCTTTCATAGTGGAACACCATCACAAAGCGCTTAAACATATCTACTGTGACCTATCATGGTAATGTGCTCCGGACATTTGTTAGCACAAGGTCTTGAGAGTTAACAAATCTTACGTTGCGTGACATTTTGATTAAACTTTGACTAACATTGAATTGCTCTGCTCTGTGTTGTGAACTACTTTATTTCTAACTTTTTTTTTATCCAAGGTGTGGCGGATGTATGTGGCTGACATACTTCATGATCCATGAAACAAAGTAATGTTTTCGACTGTTATCTGTTTCATAGGCTCATTTCCAGACACTCAGCTTCCCTCTAAAAGAATTATAGGACCAAAGAACTATGAGTTCTTACAGTCGAAGAGAGAGGAGTTCCAGGAGTACCTGCAGGTATTACCAATAAATAATGGCATTGAACTGTAACCTTGGGGCATCTTAGAGAGGAAGCCGTTACTGTATTTACCCTTTAGGTCAGTTGACTCAACCTTTTTTTAGAGAATAATATGGTCAAATACACCTATCTATTGATCGCTTGCTCGCTTGCATAAAAAAATTAGGATAATAAAAAGAGGAGAGACTAGTGAACAGAGTGAGAGTAGAGAGGTGCCTGTGAGTAAGGCAGCAGACACTGCAGCTCAAAATTCTGCAGTTGTGCCGGGTGTGGGAGAGACTGGAGGAGCTGTATTTGCAGCAGCAGAAACTGATAATGGTCTGGAAGAATTGGGGTCTCTAAATGAGGCTGCTGATGATTCGAATGTTTCCAAAACACGTACCAGAATGGTTAAAAATACAGATACTGAGAAAATAGAAAGAAATCTTAAAAGGGATAGTAACAGTGCAGATATACGATCAGAGGAAGAACTGAAGGAGGGTGGGCAGGTGATTAATGAAAATATTGATTTTAAAATGCCTGGGAAAAAGAGGAAAATAAAAACTAAGGAGATTCATTCAGCGGAAACCCAGTGTGTTTCTCATAGTGATGACTCCAGGAATAGTTTAGTGAGACGTGGTCTCTGTTAGTGTTAGCAGTGCTGCCAGTCTCTCAGCGACTCAGAGTATTGGAACTGGAAGTCACGGAGCTGTTGACAGTGGTGTGAACGAGAGTGATACTGACTCCTCAGTAACTTCCGAAGTGTCCGCTAGTCAGTCAGAGAGAGGCGGGTACAGTAGAAAGTATTCATAGTTTTCTGAAGCTAAATTAAAGGTATTAGTGTAGTTGATAACTTTCCCAACTTGAAATTATTTTTAAGTTCTGCACAGCAATTGATGCGCAATGCGTAAGTTATAGGAATTGAGCAAAAAGAACGAGACCGATTTGAAGAATTTAATGAGCAAAGTGCATGCTTCTTTTAAATCTACTAAAATTGTATAGACATGCACAATTATCTTTTTTTTTTCTTTCTGTCTGTTGGTTTGTTGTGTTTATTTTCTCTATTACTCCTATTATGCAGACTTTTAATTTGGGTACCTTAAATATCCATGGAGGGAGAGATGCAAGAAAGAGAACAGCAGTTTTGGAATATTTAATACAGAAGAAAATGTGTGTTGCCATGCTTCAAGAAACACATACAGATGAAAACATTAAGGCAGATTGGTTTAAACAACGGGAGGGGGAGGTTATACTGAGCCATGGCACTAATTTTATTTTCTAAAGATTTTAAACCGGATTCTTTCATTGTGAGTGGAGAGGTTCAAGGGTGGCTATTAAAGTCCATGTCAGTATTTGTAGGAAGACTCTTGTCTTTCTAAATGTTTATGCTCCAAATGGGGGAGAGAGAGTGTTATTCTTCCAAACTACGAATAAAGTACTAGCACAGTGTCAGCCTGAGAGTGTGGTTTTATTGGTTGGGGATTTTAGTTGTACAGTAGATGACAAGGTTGATAGGAATGGCTCTGAACCCCATCCAAAGTCAGTCAGTGAGCTGGTCTCTGTCTTAAGAGGGCATGATCTAGAGGATGTATGGAGATTGATGAAACCTGATGCTCGCCAGTATACTTGGGTGAAAGGGAGTGCTGAACACATTTCACTAGTTAGACTTTTATGTTTCTAAGCATCATTTAAATGTATTTACTACCTGTGATATATGTCCTACTGGGTTCTCTGATCATAGCTTGGTTAATTTGAACATGCGTATCCCTTCTCCATGTGTATGCACTTCATATTGGCATGTGAACACTAAGCTTTTAAATATTCATTGTATTAAATGTTTTAATTTTTTTGGGAACGATGGAGAAGGCAAAAATGTAATTTTTCATCTTTAAGGCTATGGTGGGATGTCTCTAAGGTTCAGATTCGATTACTTTGTCAACAGTATACTAAAAATATTACTGAGAGTACTTGTTTAGCAATGAGAGAGCTGGAGGAGGACCATAGAGCTCTGGGGTCCAGCTATAGTGACAGGCTGTTTGAGGACCTGAAGCTTAAAAGTAAACAGGCTGATTTGCTGGATACACGAGTACAAGGGGCGCTAGTGTTGCCAGGTTCCTTAACTTGTCTCAAATGGACACTCCCACCCAATACTTCTTTGCTTTGGAAAAGAAAACTGCTCTGAGTAAACTTATTTATTGTGTACGGATGGACCAAGGACAATTACTGAGCGAACCTGAGGTGATCCGAAAGTACAGTGTGGGTTTTTACTCTGACTTGTTCACAGCAAAGGCTGGGGATGAGTCTGGTAAAATAGCAATTTCTAGAAGGTCTGGTCCAGGTTCCAGAAGAGAAAAAGGATCAGTTAGAGAGAGAGTTGACTTTCCAGGAGTTCCCTGATGCTCTTTTGGGACTGAACAATGGTAAAGCACCAGGGATTGATGGTATACCGGTGGAATTCTATAAGTCTTTCTGGTCTACAGTCGGAAAAGACATGTTTGAAGTGGTACTTGAGAGTATTGCAGAAAAGGAACTGCCTTTGAGCTGTCGACGTGCACTATTGACATTGCTACCAAAGAAAGGAGACTTATGTAATATGAAGAACTGGCATCTAATAAGTCTCCTTTGTACAGATTACAAAATTTTATCAAGAACCTTGGTGAACAAGTTGGGCAAAATGTTGAATTCTGTGATGCATTTCGATCAAACATACTGAGTAGATCAATGTTTGATGTCTTTCTGATTTGTGATCTAATAGCAGCCTCCAAGCTCTTGGATTTTAAAGCTGGTCCCCTTTCTTTAGATCGTGTAGATCGTAAGTGTTTATTTAATGTAGTTAAGGCTTTTGGTTTTGGTCCCAGTTTTTTGGGCAAAATTCAGTTACTCTACGGTAATGTTTTTGGTACACTTAAAGTCAATGGTGTGCTTAGCTCTCCTATTCAGGTGCAGAGGGGAATTCGCCAGGGTTATTCCATGTCTGGGATATTATATTCGCTTTCAATTGAACCATTACTCCACATATTAAGGCTTTGGTTATCTGTCTTGTCCATTCCAAATGTACCGATGGAGCCTATAAAAGTGTTGGCCTATGCTGATGATGTTGTTGCTTGTTATTGTTTGGAGAAGTGTCCTCTGCGAAGACAAACTGGTCAAAAAGCAGTGCAATTTTATTAGGTGATTGGGAAGGCAGCTCTCCCCCCAGGGTTACAGTGGAGTCAAGCAGTTTTTAGATACCTAGGAGTGTTCTTGGGAGGGGAAGGTGGTGGCTAAAGAGAACTGGGATGGGATGTCAGATAAGGTCAAAAGTAGACTGCAGAGCTGGTGAAGGCTCCTAACTAACCTATCCTATAGAGGTAGAGATTTAGTGATTAACAACGTAGTAACCTTCATGTTTTGCACAGAGTAAGATGTGTAGACCTCTGGCTCTAAACCCTGAGAACTGTCCCTTTGGAAAAACTGACTCACAGCCTTCATGCCCTCACTAGAAAAGGCTGCCCACAGCTGTATTAAAAAACCCTTTACCATCCTCACCGATCTCACTCCCCAACTCAGATGCTAGAACCTCAGGGCTTTTCCAAGCTCGCTCTTTAAGATCCACTAACTGCACAATTTTTATTAATCCTTTAGTAGCTAGTAAACACTTAAAACCATTTGACTCTACAATTGGGCATTTCAAATTAGGATTAGATACCAATGGCTCCTCTAAGAGTCAATACAACCCCACACACCTAAAATCTCGTTGTACTCTAAATAGCATAGAGGCATTCAGCAGCCCCCTGTAGAAATTAGGTAAAACAGACAAGTCCAACTGTGCAGTATTCAATAAAAACACCTGTCTGTCGAAACCCAACTTCCCCAACCGTTAGAGGAAAAAAAAAAAACAGCGCTCTCCAGGGGACAGACTCAGGAGCTAGAGCAACCTCTGTAAAGAAAGCAGCCTAAACGCTGCCACCCTATTCACAACATCAACTAAGCCCTGCCCCTCCCTCTTCAACAGGCAAAAACAGCACGCTCTGCTTTACCAGTGCAATCCATCCCAGAACAAATCCACTCTCACTCTCTGGATCTTTTTTTAATAACAACACTGGAGGTCTACACATCTTACTCTGTGCAAAACGTGGAGGTTACTAGGTTGTTAATCACTAAATCTCTACCTCTATAGGATACCTCAATGTCAGCCTATAGGCTACCTCAATGTCAGCCTATAGGCTACCTCAATGTCAATACTGCACGTCGACAGCTCAAAGGCAGTTCCTTTTCTGCAATACTCTCAAGTACCACTTCAAACATGTCTTTTCCGACTGTAGACCAGAAAGACTTATAGAATTCCACCGGTATACCATCAATCCCTGGTGCTTTACCATTGTTCAGTCCCAAAAGAGCATCAGGGAACTCCTGGAAAGTCAACTCTCTCTCTAACTGATCCTTTTTCTCTTCTGGAACCTGGACCAGACCTTCTAGAAATTGCTATTTTACCAGACTCATCCCCAGCCTTTGCTGTGAACAAGTCAGAGTAAAAACCCACACTGTACTTTCGGATCACCTCAGGTTCGCTCAGTAATTGTCCTTGGTCCATCCGTACACAATAAATAAGTTTACTCAGAGCAGTTTTCTTTTCCAAAGCAAAGAAGTATTGGGTGGGAGTGTCCATTTGAGACAAGTTAAGGAACCTGGCAACACTAGCGCCCCTTGTACTCGTGTATCCAGCAAATCAGCCTGTTTACTTTTAAGCTTCAGGTCCTCAAACAGCCTGTCACTATAGCTGGACCCCAGAGCTCTATGGTCCTCCTCCAGCTCTCTCATTGCTAAACAAGTACTCTCAGTAATATTTTTAGTATACTGTTGACAAAGTAATCGAATCTGAACCTTAGAGACATCCCACCATAGCCTTAAAGATGAAAAATTACATTTTTGCCTTCTCCATCGTTCCCAAAAAAATTAAAACATTTAATACAATGAATATTTAAAAGCTTAGTGTTCACATGCCAATATGAAGTGCATACACATGGAGAAGGGATACGCATGTTCAAATTAACCAAGCTATGATCAGAGAACCCAGTAGGACATATATCACAGGTAGTAAATACATTTAAATGATGCTTAGAAACATAAAAGTCTAACTAGTGAAATGTGTTCAGCACTCCCTTTCACCCAAGTATACTGGCGAGCATCAGGTTTCATCAATCTCCATACATCCTCTAGATCATGCCCTCTTAAGACAGAGACCAGCTCACTGACTGACTTTGGATGGGGTTCAGAGCCATTCCTATCAACCTTGTCAGTCAGACTGCTGACTCCCCAGACCCCTTTTTACAGTTACAAGCATTATACAGCCTGCAATTAGGAGTAATAGAAAATAAAGCATAGGCTGTTTGTTAACCTTGGGAACTTTAAAATTTTGAAAGATGTCACAGATACACACTGGATGGAGAGATTGGGTGTTTAAATTTCTGTTAAACCTGCCTGGAATAAACTGTATAAACCACAAATACAGAAAAGAATAGGTGATCTCCAGTGGACAGTTCTGCACACCATTGTTGCTGTGAACTCGTTTCTCAGTATTTTCCATTCAGAGGCAGATGATAAGTATATTTTTTATCAGCAGAGGGAAACTGTTTTTCATTTGTTTTTTGTTCTGTCCAAGGCTGCAGTCTGTGATGAATTTATTAGGAATGTTTAGGAATTAATTTCTCCCATGTTTTCATATGGGGCTAATTTTTCTAAGGGGAATAAGTCTAGAGTTAAATTGGCTAATTTTCTTGTTGGTCAAGCTAAGTTAACCATTTTAAAAAGCTGAAAAAACAAACTGAGCTGCTGTACTCACTGTGTTGGCGGCTTGCAGAGTGCAAATTGATTTTCTCTGTTATAAGGTAGTACATCAATTGGAGTTGTTCCAAACAGCCTGGGCTGTTGAAGTGATGTGTGTAGTGGAAGAAGGAAGTTTAATTATGAGGGTGTGATATTTTTTTTTTTTTTTTAAATAAATAAATACATTAAAAATATATCGTAAATTACATATTACAAAACAACTTATTACATTATAAAAACATAACAACAATTAACAAACAAAATTTCATACTAAATAAATACTATTATTTCTAGAAAAAATTTTATTTTTGATAGATCGACAGACAGGATAGATAGACAGATAGGATAGATACATAGATTATCTGTGTATCTGTCTGTCTATCTGTCTATCTATCGTATGTGGTTATCGCCGGCAGCTGGACAGGACTGTTGAGTTTTATGAATGACTCCCTGTAATAGTATATTAATGCAGCACCTTTAAAGAGGACATTGCAACTAGAAGTGTTCTCAGTGGCTTTGTTTTAACACATTGACTTGTTGTGCAAACATGAGTCATAGAAGTTTAATGGACCAGGTCCCAATCACTCATGTGCTTGTTATACTTAAAGTTGCCATGTTACAATCAAGTCAAGGAAACACTGTCAGTGTAAAGCATAATTTTAATGTGATGGATTAAACCTGGGTGCTTCAGAACTGTGGAACCTGTGTCTTGCTGAAACAGCTTTCTACTTGGAACTGATTTGTTCTCTTTTTCTCTCTAGAAACTTTTACAGCATCCAGAGTTGAGCAATAGCCAGTTGTTGGCAGATTTCTTATCCCCCAATGGGGGAGAGTCACAGTTTCTTGATAAAATGCTGCCAGATGTCAATTTAGGTATGTACAGCAATTCTGTGTAATTATATTTGAAACATAAAAGAACATTATTCTCAAACAGGCTTGTTGTTAGTTCAGTAATTAGATTTCAATAATCAAAAAATCACGTTTTTGTTAATCTGCAGGAAAAATGATAAAAGCTGTACCTGGCAAATTGATCAAAGAGGTAAGTGTGCTTAGATTGTTTGTTTGTTTTTTGTTTTTATTATTTATAGACCCACTAATGCCCAAAAAGGTAATCTATCTTTGTAATTTATTAATAACGTTTTATTGTTTTTCTGATCAGTTTTTTTTTTTATTATTTAAATATTTTTCAGAGCATGAACAAGCAGAAAGTTACATATACATGCAGAAACGAAATCTAAATAAACTATATACCTCAATACATCAGAGCTAGCATGTAAGCAAAGACCCCAAAAAAGGAAATAAAATGATTTAGTAATATATATGCTTTTAGAGAAAGTGTAGTTTAAAAACAATTCATAGATTTGATTTGGGTAGCAACGTATAGTCGACTAATCACACACTTCAACATTGTAATGTTTGTGTGTGTTTGAAGTGTATACTTAAACTAGTTCCATTTCACACACTACAGAAATCAAAATATGTAGTGTACCGTGGGATACGCTACGGCAATCGAGCGATCTGATTGGTTTATAAAGGTTGTGATGGTGTGTAATAGTGGGTGACTGTTAGTATTTTAATTGCGTTCAGCTGTTTGAATTGAAATGAAAAGCAGTGACGAAGTGTGCGGTTTCAGAAGGACAGATAGCAGTTGCATTTGCAATCCATTCACTATAATGACATGTAAGAACATTAAATAAACAGTTTAAAACAAAAATCCAAGCTGTTTCAAATATAGTGTGCAAACAAGTGTTACAAAAGTGTACGTTCACAAACAGCACCAGACATGATCAAAGACATGATTTATTGACATTTCTTTTAAAGTGGCGATTAGTCAACCTAGTGAAGAGGTTTCTTACCTTGACCATTCGACTATGGCAACTAAGTCATTGTTCTAATCCATAATGTTCTCTTTGGATGAAAAAATAATCATGAACACATTTTGATATTTGTTGATTGTGTTGCCACTTTATAGTATAACCTAGTGGTAATGCTACTTACTTTCTCTTGCTCTGCAGAAAGGGCAGCATTTGGAGCCTTTCATTATGTCCTTCTTCAGTTCTTGTGAATCTCCAAAACCTAAACCGAGCAGGCCTGAACTGACCATTGTAAGCCCAACTTCAGAGAACAATAAGAAGGTGGGTTTGTCAATCTGTGCAAGTTAGATACACATACTTAAATCCTGAAATAAGGGATTTGTTACAGTATAATATTTATATAGTAAGTTAATGGAATTGTGCAAGGACAATTACATTTTTCCCTGTCATGTGTGGTTTGCATTTCTATCAAATATGCTGATGGTCTCTTTCCCACTCACCTCCCCCATTTAATCTGTTTCAGCTTTTCAATGACTTGTTCAAAAACAACGCCAATCGCTCAGACAGTACAGAGAAAAAATATAATCAAAACTACTTTATGGAGATGATAACAGTGGAGGGAGTCTATGATTACTTGATGTATGTCGGTAAGTAACATCTAGGAAACCGCGGCTGTTGTGGGTCATTCTAAAAATGGAAATTAATCCATAACTTCAAAACACTCAATCAAAAAATATGTTTTAAAAGTATTTTAGTGTGTTATCTTTCATTTTTGTCCTTTGAATTACAGGGCGAGTTGTGTTTCATATCCCTGACTGGCTACATCACCTCCTGAGTGGCGGACGAATGCTTTTTAAGAACACGCTTGAACCCTATTGTGACTATTACCTGCAGTACAAGTTGGATCAGGTCCTTCGGGAGCACAGAGTTGTGTCTCTGATAACTCTTTTAAGAGGTATGGTTTCAAACCATTTCAGTATCATTCTTTAGATCCCAAAACATCAGTGGCTGCCTGTACTGTAGATTTCTAGAGTGCGCCTAGAATTATCCTTTTGTCAAGTAGAGATTTAAAAAAAGAAATAGAAAGGTACCGATTTTGGCTGGTGTTCTAAGAATCTGCAAGGGGGTGCTTTTACTTTGTTGTACAGTAGTCTCCGCATATAGGAACACCCCCTAAGAGAACACTTCAGCTTCAACCTTGTGGTGAAATTGTTTTCTTTCCCCCATTGTAAATGTTCTGGCCAAAGGAACAGGAACTTTGCCTAAAAGAACACATTTCTGGCACTGCTAGTGATTCGTTCACAACTGACACAGTACTGTTTTGTAACCTGATAACTCATCATCAACTTAAATTCAAATGGTTTATTCAGTATTTTCAAACCTGACTTGTCATTGTGAGAGTCTTTAGGTACACTGGTTTATTTTGGGTTTTCAATTTATCATTGCCTCATTTTGTATTCTGATTTCCATGAGTGCACCTCATCGCTACAAATTGGCATGTAAATAAACTGCAAAACTCGCTGCTGTTTCTCTTGCTACAAAAAGTTGGAAATTGTTTGAGCTCTTGAAAAAAAAAAACCTGAATCAGACACAAGTCACCGAGCAATTTGGTGTTTCCCGTTCTGGTGAGCTGCAGGGTGCAGGGGTGCAGTGTTAATTTAGCTTGGCAGTTTGTTAATGTTAGTTTGTCAGTTACTTTTATTATTATTAGCTAGCAGAATGCTTTGCTTGTTCCCTGAGGGGTGTTCTCTCAGCTGGAGACTACTGTCATTTAAAGGCTTCATGAAGGTCTGGTTTCTGGTAACCAGTTGAACAGATGTGCTGTAGAACTTAGAAACACAAATAGAAGTGACTTCCTGTCAGGTAATAGGTCAGTGGCTGAGTTTAAATATATATTGACTTTCAAGACACAGATCTTGTGACTAGGCTATACTGTTTTTATAGTTCTCGTGCACTCTCTTTACATGAGCACATTGCTTTGTCAACAGCAGGTTTCACTGTCAGATAAATGCTTGTTACAAAACGTTAAATTACTAACTTGATTTTATAAAAACTCTTAAGCTGTCAGGGCTCCATTGTGCAGTGGCTATGTTTACAGCACTAATAGGGGTGGCATGTTATGATAGTTGTGCTCTTATCCACTTGACCCTGTGCTTTTATTTTTTTTACCATGACATGGTTTAAAATGAGCTTCACCTTGCTGTGCCATAGATCTCAGTGGGTCATTATTTTTTTCTCTCTCTCGTGCCCAAAACGCATGCACAGTAGTTGAAAATTATGAGGCAGACTGTTCACCCTTTCTAAAAAAAATACCACAGAAAAAAAATTAGACTTGTTTTTTTAAGCTTGCCAGTGAAAGCTGTACTTCTGACTTGTGTCTGTACCTGAGTACAAACTACACCATACACTGGGGCAGTTTTACAAACACAGGCTACTGCTAGGAGAAGCACGAATGTTATAAATTGCACAGTATTCAGTCATTCAATATTCTGTCCTTATGAGTCATGTGCATGTGTATTTAAGCTTAGCATTGCATTTGTTTTATCAGTGAAATGTGGCATTATTGATGATCTTTATATCAAGAGAACAATTTCAGCCTCACCACCTACACTCTACTCAAAGTGTGTGTGTGTGTGTGTGTGTGTGTGTGTGTGTGTGTGTGTGTGTGTGTGTATATATATATATATATATATATATATATATATATATATATATATATATATATGTGGAGAATCTTCACTAGTCTTTCACATGTGCATTATTCTTTGCAACTGCCTGGCATTTTCAGGTCCATTCCCATTTAACGGAAAAATTCTTTCACAAATTGAGTAGTTGCTATTTGGATGTCGCGATTATGTTTTGTGTTGCTGTGTTAAAAAGGCATGAAGCAAGTATAGCAATGATAAAGAGCAATGAGCAGTACTTTTTCTCTTGTCCTGGATTATTGGCAACAGTTTGTTTCTTAATTCAAATGCTTGTAAGTGATCATTTTATATCTACTTTGTAAAGTTACACTTCCCAAATAAACTTTAACGAACCATTCTATCTAAACTGCACATAGCATAGTGTTAGTAGGTGATCAGATGTGCTAACCCATGCTAAACATACTGTCCCACTTACTGTCTTCAGTTCAAAATGTGTTACTTTTTAAATTGTTGTGAAATTTCAGATGCTGTGTTTTGTGAGAACAGTGAACCTCGCTCTTGTGAAGACAAACAAAAAAGAGCAAAAAAGACATTTGAGGAAATGATGAACTACATTCCAGGTTTGTGCCAGAAAAATAATTTGTTTTACTCCTGCTTTTGGAGGTCTCAGTAGGTTATTAAAGTATTTTAAAGGTAAAACACGATTTTCTGAGAATCCTGCCATTTATAAGAAGTAGGATTACTATGTTATTATATTTATCTTATGCATTAGTCAAGGAGCTGCTCTGGGTCTTTCCTCTCAGTCAGTTGCAGTTCCAGGCTTCATATTAGCAGGGTTGAGGTGAACAGTAAGAGGGAAATTGACTGACAGCTTCTGTATTTTCTAGAAGATAAAGTGACACCCTTTGATATTATTACCTTCATATTCACTACATCTGTTTCCCATGATTCTCCCCTTTGGATGGTGGGTAAGACTGTCACAGTCTCTAGTGACTTGCTTTCAACAGCAGATGTGTGGGAAGTAATTAGGAGGGGTGCATTTCTTTCTAATTGTAGTTATTTTGGTAACTTTATATATTTTATGGGAGAAAAAGAATCCCATGTGTTTGACTGGTTTATCTTCTCCAGGGGGTGTTGGAAATCAGTTTATCTGATATGTTAAACTGAATGCAGTAGAGAATGGCGGTGGTATATGTATTTTTCTGTTGAATGGTTTTTCTTTCAGATTTCATTGTGAAATGCATTGGCGAAGAGGCTAAGTATGAAGGTGTAAGACTGCTGTTTGATGGGTTACAACAACCAGTGCTGAACAAACAGGTGTGTTTTAAATACGTAGTTTAAAAACAGGATTTATTTTATGTACTGCAGGGCCACTTTGTTAGCACCGGTTACAGTAGATGTAAAGGAAGAGGTGGCGTGGCAAGGATGGCCCTGCAGAGTTACTGTGTGTCATTTTTTCATCGGTTTTCAATTAAAAAGCAAAACATAAAGGTCCACATTTTATAGAGGTCTTTCTTGATTTTTTTTTTTTTTTTTTTTAAATACAATTAATACTGTTCATGTCACACTAGTAGTAACACACCCCCTGCTGAGCATTCCTTTTTTCTGCCAGTTTTTAGTTTGAAAAGAAATACCCTAAATCATCTGTTTATCTAAGACATGCTGCTGTACTGCAAGGGCAGGTCAGGCTGTGTGCTGACAGAGCTGTGGCACAAAGCCTAGATAGAGAATTCGTAAACTGTGATGTCCCCCAAGTTTGTTTAATAAACATGAAGATTGTAGAATGAAGACCTGTAAGACTTTTTTATGAATGTATGAATTGAGAATGCATGCAGTTGTGCAAATATTCATTGTTGCTTATGTATTCTTTTATTTTGCAGCTGACATACGTACTGTTGGATATTGTAGTCCTGGAGCTTTTCCCCGAGCTCAATAAGGTAAAGGACAATGGATTTTAACATAAAGCTCACGTTTGTCACAGTTTATCTTGGAGCCAGCACTGTCCTTCTGTGAATTATTTGCTTTACTTAGTATATTTAAATGTAACTGATCAGTATTTTATGCACAAACCAACCAACTGATAGATTTCACTAAAATTATATATTTTCTCCAGACAAAAACATTGCAGTTTCAAGTATGAAGATGCATTCCATCTAGTATTTTGTTTATGCATTCATTTCATTTAACTTTTTCAGGCACATTGTTAATTTGAACAGGTACCACTGGCTGTACCATACTGTTTATAACTGTACTGTCCTGAATAACCAGACTGGATTTACACTACATAACTGATGTAGTGCAACAGCCCAGGCAATCCTTCTATTGCCATCGTCGTTTCTGTGCCCCTGAACTTCCCCTTATGTTCTACTTAAATACCGTGACTGCACTCACAAGTGTTACGGTAGGCTTAGATGGGTTTCATAATGGTGGAGTTTTGGGAACAGCAGTGGTTATGTTGCGCAAATATAGTTTTCTGTTGTGAGTCAACAAAAAAGCAGCATTATAAATCATTTCCTCAGACTGTAGTCAGTCCAAGTGCATTATGATACTGTAAAACATGATAGAACTACACAACTTCATGATAAAGAAAATGGAATTGCAAGTGAAGCATGTGTGTTAAATGGAATCATTTTCTCTCTTAGCAGGTACAAAAGGAGGTGTCCACTATGGCAGCTTGGATGTAGGCAAGCACACCAATTTCGACTTGATTCCAATGATGTGCAATACATGTCTCTGTAAAAATACAAATATAACAGAATGGGTTATTGAATTTCCTCATCAATACATTTCTGTATTAAAAAAGCAAAACAAAACTGTTTCATCTTCCAACACTAAAATTTCATTGCACTAATAAAAAAAAATATATATATATTTATTGATTTGAAAATGTGTAACGTTATTTGTTAAAAGATAAAAGCTCCAGGGTTTCTTGCAGAAAGGACTGCAGAGCAATCAATAGTGGACTGGATATAATAATAGTAGCGGCCACTAGGAAACATAAGAACATAAGAAAGTTTACAAACGAGAGGAGGCCATTCGGCCCATCTTGCTTGTTTGGTTGTTAGTAGTTTATTGATCCCAGAATCTCATCAAGCAGCTTCTTGAAGGATCCCAGGGTGTCAGCTTCAACAACATTACTGGGGAGTTGATTCCAGACCTTCACAATTCTCTGTGTAAAAAAGTGCCTCCTATTTTCTGTTCTGAATGCCCCTTTGTCTAATCTCCATTTGTGACCCCTGGTCCTTGTTTCTTTTTTAGGCTGAAAAAGTCCCTTGGGTCGACACTGTCAATACCTTTTAGAATTTTGAATGCTTGAATTCTTGTGTTTTAAAGGAGTGATGGTTAAAACAACATTAACACTAACACATTCATTTTGGCATTTGCAGGCAAACATGTATTTTCATTTTAAAAATAAAATGAAGTTAAAGAAAACTTGCTTTCAATGTCTTTTCTTTAGGTAGCGTTACTCTTGTACTTTAATGTTTAGTATCAAGGGAGAATAAAAATAATTCTGCGATTATTTTTTATTAATAGTAATTGATCTCGAAAGCGGGTCTGCAGCTCTAGCGGCGACTCTAGCGGTGACTTTAGGCAATTTATTAGTAGCAACTATATTGCTTGCGATCAAATCCCGTGAGGATTGCCCCTTGTAACACCCCTGACAACTCAAGCAATCCTATCCAGTCAGCGCACTGGTATATGTTGCATGACTCTGTCTGCTCCAGTGAAATGAAGGGTAAAATGGACACTACGACAGCCAAAGTTGAAGGCTATTATTTTTTAAACAAAGTTACAGACTGGAATTACAAGCTACCGTACTCTGCTCACCAAAATTCATATTTTGTTATCTAGTTGTTACCTTTAAGTCGTTAACATTATTTCCCAACTCGGGAAGAAAAAAAAATTGAATACAAGTTATTATCTGACATCATCAGAAAGCCGTCAAGCATAGGCCTCTAGTCATTTTTTCTCCGGAAATGGCCAAGTGAGACCAATAGCTGAGAGAAGCTGAAAAAAAAGTGGCGTATCTGAGCAATAAACATAGCCCCTGCAGCACAGAAATATGGACACAAACAAAGGAGATAGCTGCTTCTGCATCCAGCGCTCAAAGAGTATCACAGGCATTTGAAGAGCTTTTGAGATGTTATAGTAATAAAATAACGACTTGGATCGCAGTATGCACGTCTATAAAGAGGTATGTGAAAAACAGCGAACAAGGGGTGGGGTTTAGCTGTAGATACAGGAGGCTACTGAGTGTCCTTTTGCAATTCAATGCCTTGTAAACCTGTTTTACTCTGGGGGAAAAAAATATTTTAAACAGCTCATGTAAAATAAACAGTGTGTGTGAAAATAAATTGGACCTGACGAGCACCGAATAAATGGACTGCTAAGTGTTAAAACTAATTCAATCCCTTCTTTTTCTTGTGCAGTTCCACATCTCTCTCCCTCGGGCAACCTTGCTGTGGTACTCAAGAGAATTAAGGTCTGTAACATGGCTTCCCAAGGACAGTCTATTTGGTGTCTGACACACCCGCTGGGACCATCTTGGGAGAGGTGGAGGTTGCTCTGTGTGATTGTTCTGAGGGGGCCTACTCTATCAGGCAACTGATCACTAGTGGTAAGGCTTTTGAAGCTTTCCCTATGTACAAGGCTACCTTCACTAACTCTTGCCCTGCCTGTGTCCCCTGGTAATAGGGAGTGAAGAGATGCTATGTGGTATGCTTCTTGTAGTGCGTTCTTGAACTGCACAATGTAGTCGTCATAACCCAATTCTTCCTCGGATGACCTGTTATCAAGTATAAGGACAATAGGCAGTCTGGGGTGCCTCCCAAACATGAGCAGGAATGGAGTGTACCGAGTGGACTCATGCCTAGCGCAATTATAGGCATGAGTCAGTGCTTCAATGTGGTCCTTCCAGTCCACCACCTGCTCCAGTTTTAGAGTGCCCAACATGTTCAGGAGGGTGCTGTTGAACTGTTCAGTTGGTCTGTTTCTTTGAGGGTGGTAAGGAGTTGTCCAGGGATTTTTCAATCCGGGGCAGTGAGAAGGCATCCTGCACTGTCTTTGAATTGTCTGCATAGGCAGATCGAGTCATCTTTCTTTTGGGCTACCACAATCAGAGAAGCATAGAGGCTCTTGCTAGGGCCAATTGCCTCTGCTGCTTCCATGTTCTGGAGGTGTTTGCGGACGTCGTGATACTGCTCCAGCAGTATCCTTTTATAAGGCTGTCGGAACGGTTTGGTGTCGACTAATGATATTTTGTGCTGTACCATAGAGGTGCATCCGAGATCCAGGTCGCTTTTGGAGAACACATCAGAATGTTGACAGTAGTTCCTTTAATCTCTGTACTTGGGTCTTGTTCTAACGGCCACCTCATCCAAGCTCACCTCACGTAGGGTTTGGTCTTCCATCGTGGCTTCCGTTGGGGGTGCATTTCCTTTAGGCACTACTAGTTGAGAGTTCTTCATGGGCATTATTCGCTCCATCAATGACGTCTCTGCAAGCCAGCAGCCTCTCCTCACCTTGACCAGCCATCGTCCCAGGTTGTACACACAGACTAAAGTTTTCCCATTTTTTACATCTGCCACTGACCTTCCCATCTCCAGGCCATCAGGAAGGGGTCAGTCCTGTGTGCCTTCGAGGAGCACGGTGTATGGGCTCTATCCTGCCAACCAAGGGGCATGAACTGGCACGTTCATCTGAGGTCCAGGTCCGATGGTTCTAGCTCTGATCACGTTTGTGCCCAGGAGGATGGGGACATCCTCCCAATATGGGGTGGCTGGTAAACTTGGTCCAAAAATGATATGTCCACTTTTAGGTCTCCTTTGTGGGTTACCTTCTGGCCATCTGCTCCCTCGATATCTACGTTGACCTCTTCGGGCTTCCGTGACCTTAACTCGGGATGCCTTCGCCAGAAATCTTAAGTCACAGAAGTGATCTGCGACCCAGAGTCAATCAGGGCGGTGCAAGTTACACCACTCACCCGGATGTTGTCTTCATTTGTTAGGCCAACAAGGGTGTGGAAAGGGTTTCCCTTTCCCTTTATCGGGCTCCCCTTAGCAGACAGCCTTTGTTGTTCAGGTGCTGGAACTTCCTAAGTTTGTTGCCCCCTCTACCCGTTCTGCAATAGGGGGAGAAACTAGTTTAAAGGCGGGGCATCTACAGTGCTGGTCCCCTTTAGAGTATTATTATTATTATTATTATTATTATTAGTGACAAATACTGTAATAATAAAGAAAATCAAAGAATGAAAACAGTAGTAATATTATTAATAATTTAGCTAATGCCACTATTCAAGGTGACTTCGTTAACTTACTCCAGCAGCTTATATTGTTCATTTTGGATTGTCCTTTTATTATAGCTAACAAAAGGCTGTGGACCCAAACAGGGTTATTGTACTGAGGGTATACTGTATTTAGTATTTGACTTGTATGCATAATAGATGACACTTGCACATTTTAATATATAATGTGTGCACATTTGTTATTTCATTTTTGTTATTTTTCACCTCCCATAGTGTTCAACATTTATCAGAGGGTATAAAGAAGTTTGGATCAGAATCCAATATCATCCCTTGCAAAAAAGTAACATACAGCAAGTATACTTGTGCCAGAGTTGTCTGGTTTTAGTATATTATTGATACCATTATACTATCCAAGTATACTTGCAGTATACAAGTTTTATATTCTCTTTGTAAATAATGCAATGCAGTTTTCAAATATTGGACATTTCTTAGATTGTATCTTACTTCTCTTTTGCATACCTGCATTGTCTCTTGCTAGTTATGCACCTCCAGATTCTGACAAATACTTTTAAAGCCAGGAGCTACTTCTGCTCTGGCTGTCTGCCTATGTGCATAAATATGAAACAACTAGTAGAAACTAACTAAAACACAAGTCTGGGGAAAAAAAGGAAATCTGGAAAAAGTCTGGAATTTTGATGCTGAAAAAGTGTATGAACCCTGTTATTGTGCAGTGCAGAAGTTATACCTGTACAATATGGAACATAATGTTATTGTTGCCATGAAAACTCTAGATTTGTATGGAACAAAATCATGTAGAAATAAATACACTTCATAATAATTACTAGAAGTCATGTATTGTAAGCATTTTTGTGTTAATACAGTTATCATTTTAAGATCCTGTTTTTGGATTGTCCACTGCTGTTAAACCTGACACGAATTGGACACGTGTTGATATAAAACAAATGAGTTTGGAATTCTTCACACAGGTATGAAGTAAAAGCTGTTTGCACCCACCTAGGACCCTTTAATCACATGTGAACGACATTTGCCTTAGCGTGGATCTGTCATCAAAATTGGGCCCCGAGTATGGTTGCCAACTGGCCCCGTAATTCCGGAACACTTTGGGACAGGACATGGTTTTTAAGTTGCCCTTAAACTGAAAGCAATAAACACGTGAATTGAGCTCTAAGCACTTGCTGAATTTATACTGCTTCTTAATTATCCGAATCATTGCGATAATACAAATCTTAAAAAATAAAAAAGCATCTTGAATAACTGTGTGTAGGTTTATTCAAGATATTTAATTTTATTTTGTACAAAATTATATTTCTATTCTCTATATTTAAAATATGCTATTTATAGCCTATTAATTAGTAATATATAGCCCTAATTTACATTGACTTTCCCAATTAAGTAACAACACTGATCCAGTGTTCACGCTGTCTGGTGTCAGATATAATGAACAGCTGCTCAGTATTAATGATTTCAGTGGGAGAAGGTGATATACTATTAGAAACTATACAATATATATATTTTTAAAACTATTAATAAAATAAATAAATATTGATGATGTACTTATTTATTTATTTCATTTGTTAAAAGCTATTATTGTATTGTCATGCTGCCTCAAGTTAATTAATCACCAGAATCAATTTAGCAAAGGTTTAGGGCTCAATTCACATGTTGATTTCCTTCAGTTTAACAGCAACTTCAAAATCCTGTTCTGTCTCACAGTGTTCCGGAATTATGGGGCCAGGTGGCAACCCTAGCCCTGATTAAAATTTGTATTTAAACAGATGTTAAAGTAGCAGTGGTTTCAACAATGCTTGCTTGACTAATTTCCCAGCATGTCAGCTTTTTGATATATGCAGTTTCTTTGTTTTCTCGGCCTTGTTAAATATTATTGTAACATTTTAAAACTGCTTGTTTAGGGTAGTCTCATGAAAGGTTACCAGCATACCACCATTAATAACAATGAAAAACAAACCATATCAACAGGAACCTGGAATGACAGTCCTGCCAGAGCAGTTTAGTTATTTATTCCATGGCCTCTTTTACTCTCCTCATTTGAGTGGTAACCTTTATTTTACCCGTGCGTCTCCTTGTTTGAGTGGTAACCTTTATTTTACCCGTGCCTCTCCTTGTTTGAGTGGTAACCTTTATTTTACCCGTGCGTCTCCTTGTTTGAGTGGTAACCTTTATTTTACCCGTGCGTCTCCTTGTTTGAGTGGTAACCTTTATTTTACCCTTGCCTCTTCTTGTTTGAGTGGTAACCCTTATTTTACCCTTGCCTCTTCTTGTTTGAGTGGTAACCCTTATTTTACCCTTGCCTCTTCTTGTTTGAGTGGTAACCCTTATTTTACCCTTGCCTCTTCTTGTTTGAGTGGTAACCCTTATTTTACCCATGCCTCTTCTTGTTTGAGTGGTAACCCTTATTTTACCCTTGCCTCTTCTTGTTTGAGTGGTAACCCTTATTTTACCCATGCCTCTTCTTGTTTGAGTGGTAACCCTTATTTTACCCTTGCCTCTTCTTGTTTGAGTGGTAACCCTTATTTTACCCATGCCTCTTCTTGTTTGAGTGGTAACCCTTATTTTACCCGTGCCTTTGGCCCTGTGCCTCTCAACTGTTTTAGAATCATTTCAATGCAGAGATTACTAACAAATAACATAATTAAAATTATGTCATTTAAAGCACAATTTTATTTGAAAATTTTTCTTTTTTATAAACAAAATGGAGATGATTTCATACAAAGATTACATTTTTCTTTTTTTTTTTTTTTTAAAGTGAATAGCTACAATAAACATGTTCATTATGTACAGTAAGCAAAGCACAATGCACATTCTGAACTTCCTCAAAGCACAGTCCACAAAAATATAGGTTTATTATGTTGGCACACAGACCCACACTGTACAAGTCCCTTTGCGTGTTATAAGTATTTTCTGTCTCTGTGATACTGGTTTTGTGGGGAAATGGCACATAATATTATTAAGTAATATTACAATCACAAGTACTTCGTTTGTAGACCTCTATACAGTATGTTTGTGATGCTCATCCAAACGTGCGTCTGTGCCTCTGTATCTCCTACGCTGTCTTGTGATATGGATCCGCACACACACCTTTGCACTAAATCAGAGTAGCAATGCATAAAACTCTCCTGTTTTTATTCTACAATTTATTATTTACTGTTTTTCAGGTAAGCATTTAAATATTAGGAATATTTGCTGTACAGTAACTCTACGCAAAATGATCAATTTTGAATGTGACAACGTTGTTTTTTTCTACATATTATGTTTAATTGCAAGGTGTCACCAAAACATGAATACCAAAGCTATCCTATTGTGCTTTTAGTATTTTTGTGTTACATTATTGCAGTGTATTTTACACGATAAAACACTTTCTACAGTGTCTACCTCGACTAATATAATTACATTTATCCAATATTTTAGATGGTATAGTTACTATTTTAGAATTGTGTAAAACATATGCTTGTATACAGGTCCCTTGCAATATGGGCCTCAGTTAAAATCATACTAATAATTATGTATTTACGTTCTCTTACATGCTGCTTATCCGCAGTGCATGGGCAAGTGCCTCTGATTTTTCATGGTAGACTACTGCCCTTTATATACACACACGCACACATACACAAGCACACGCACGCACGCACGCACACACACAGCAGAATCTAATTTATCTGCACACCATTCATCCGTGACTTCAATTATTCGCGGCTCTCTGGCGAGTTTTATCTCTGAAACAGTACATCATTGCCAATGTAGACTTAATGCCCACGACACACACACACACACACACTAGTCTAGCCTGTGGAGGCGCTACAGATGTGAGGATTCATGTCTTGGTATGAACAGCAGAAGGATTCTATAAAATGAGTTCTCCTGAGGCAGTTACTTAGTGAAGCCCAGTAAACACATTTGCCTCGCTGAAACAAAAGGCTAAGATGGACTTTGTGACAGTTCAAAAGAACGACTTGCAGCAGTGACTGGTTTAAAAAAGCTGTTACAAAATAAAACAAAAAAAACATCTGTTGGTACTATGTTGTTGAAATGTAAGAAGTTTAAATTACACAGCAGGCTTGTTTATTTCATTTTAAAGTTAAAACCAATTGATAGAATTATATTTTTTATTTAATAAATATTAATGACTGGAATAAAATAGCGATAATACCTTGTGATATTTCTACCAACAGTTTACAGGAAAATTGTGAGCTCTGATGGGCTGAATAGCGTATTGCTGTCATAAAATGTTTTATCATCTTGTAGCTTTGCAGTGTATCCTTGTAGCTTTGCACATTTTGTGTGTGGTTGTGTGTGTATATATAATATATATATATATATATATATATATATATATATATATATATATATATATATATATATATATATATATATATATATATATATATATATAATTTATTTATTTTTGTAACAGAAAAAGCTAGGGAAACAGGGTTGGGCACATTTTGAAAAGATTTTTCTAGGAGTATCACTGTCAAAGTAAACTCATTGTAAAACATTCTTCTGTCTTTGTAATATATTGTACTGCATACATCTCCACTAAACGCTAATTTGGTTTACATTATTGCTTCTGTACTTTATTCATGCACACTCTAGTCACACCTCATTTATCTGTGGATTTCACAAATCCTATCTGTTTCACACGATCTACTGTATGTCCCCCCAGTATAATTACATATACTTTAACCATGTCCTGAGGTATGTGGGTTTAGAGTATAAACTGGTGATTGGACTGACTTGAGGAGTCAGTACACCTTAACTTTAAAATAGAACCCAAACTAATGAAATATATTTCCCCCCCTACATATGTTAATCTCTAGCTAAAAAGTAAATAAACTGGATCTTAAGAGTGCATGGGAGCTGCTCCTCTACACTGTGGAAGCCATGAATAAGGCCAGTGATAGCAGCACCATCTTCAAGTGTGCTTTGGAGAGCAGCCCGGTGGGGACAGAACCTGAAAACAGAATCCGTCCTTCCACTGCTGGATAAACCTTCTTCATGGCAGAAATGTAATCCGAGACAACAGATAAGTCTTGATCACCTGAAAGAAAAGGTAAGAAAAACATGTAATGGCTTTCTCAGCTACACTGCTTGGCTAGGACTGGTACCTCATGCTGGGTTGGGCCACTGTTTGACATGGCTTGTAAAATTACAGACTCCACATGTTTCTGGAAGGTGTCAGTGATTAACCGCCCCCACTGCCCCCACCGCCCGGTGGCGCCCCCACCCCCCAACTGACTTGCGAGGGATGACTCCAAGTGGTCGGTTCTCCCGTTTCTAGAGGGAAAATGGTGATATGTAGCTGTGGGGCAATGTACAACCAGAAGTGTTGAGGAAGTTACTTTTAAAAAGCAATCCATTGCACATACAAGTTACTAGAACAAAATTTGAATTAGTTACAGTAACTTGTTTCTTTGAAACAAAATATAACAATGTACAGTTATAAATAGTTACTTCTCAGGTACAGTTTACTTTTTACAGAGATTTTTCGAAATATTCATTAAGATTAAGCTAACAAACCCACGTAGTCCCTCTGATGACATTTTCTAGCGCAATGATTTTAAAAAGCATGTTCATGTGACATGTAAAGTTTGACTTGCACTGTTGAAGCGCTTTCTGATTTCCATGTTAGGCATTAGGCATTAGTCATTGTCCTTTTTTTAATGTAGCTTAAAAGTAACTATTTTTTCACATAACGTGTAATGCGTTACTACATTTAGTTACCTGTCAGAAAAAAGAACCATTCCAGTTACAAGTTACTGAACAATGTAGTCCAATTAACTTTGTGGTCTCCCCCAGGCTGCAATAGCTCCAGCTGGTTATTTTATATTCCATTTGGGTTCGGTCAAAATTACGTGACGGTTTGTATAATTTAACTGTATTACTGTATTATTAAATGAGAGAAATATTTATTTTTTCTCATTATATTTCAGTTTTTATTTTTTTTATTTTCACTGACTGGAATGTAAATGCTAGTCTGATTATATTACTAATTTTACTACAAATGATTTAAAAAGCTGTTGAGCTGTTGTATTATTTATGTCCTGTTGCTTTAAATAAAGTTCTGTCTGCATACATTAAAAAAAAAAAAAAAATCATAATATAAATGAATATAAAACTATATTTAGTCCATGCACTGTGGATTAAGAAACAGACCCTAAGTGGCACTGATAACTGTGTCTGTGACGAGTGTTCCCAGGCTATGAGTGTGCTAATGGTTTTGAATGCTTTTGCGTACCATTGAGCCATTTTAGATTAAATGATTGTTTGGGAATACTATTTATTCCAAGCCATTTCTTTGTATTTCCCCTCAAAGGTATATAACCAGTAATTATGCACCTTTTTTTTTTCTCTCATGCTGTTCTATAGTATCTGTGGGGATTTTTTTTTTTACACAAAAAGGTGACAATAATGCTGATTGAAAGCCGTGTGGCACGTGTAAGGATAAGTAAAGATGTCACGAGGAGCACAGATCATTTCCCAAAACAAAACAAAAACTTTAACATGTTTGTGCAATGTCTAAGGCATGTCTATTGAAAAGCTTACCAGTGTCATGTCTGAGTTTCTCTTCTTTTATCATGGCAAAGCCATCTCCTCCGTCCACTATGTAGGACGGAATGACAATCTTATAACTTTTGTTGATGTCCAGGGGCTCATAATACGGCACACGGCATTTAGTGCACAGAACCTCAAGCTTCTTCACTCGTCGTCCTGGTGTTTGGGAAAGGTCGAAGACAACACGTATGCCTAGAAATAAAGAGGGGACTTCAGTGCCAATACAGGGTTGAACGGTTATTTTTATTACCTAAATAAGGACTGACAAAATACTAAGCTATAGCATACAGTTGATATTTAATATGGGTCATTTGAACAAGAACAAGAATTTTTTTTTGCATGTACATAAAAGGTTTAAATGATTAAAAGCTCAGCTGCATGGTGTGCAGGGTTCACGTCCTGGCTGTGTGGAGTCGCCAGTCTTCGCTGAGGATTCTGAAGGGAGCATTGCATTGGCTCAGGCACCAATGGAATCTATTTTACTTTTACTGTGTTTGCTCCTCCCTGAAAGTCAATGATTGTCTCTGACAATGACAGCAGGCTTTCTCAATGGCTCAGGCTGAGGGAAATACTTGATTGTATGTGGCATATAGGGGTAAAATAACCAAATAAACATTTTATCCAAGTTACTGTAGTGTGATGGTCGTTTAATTCAAACTGCTCATACTATTATATAATATATATTAATATATATACGAATATATATATATATATATATATATATATATAATATGATTATGATTATCATATATATATATTAAATATAAATATATATATTATATATATATATATATTTTATTTGTTTGATACAAACTATATTACTAATGCACATATTAACGACCAAACAAACTATAATTACTAATGCAACATTACAAAATAGCGAAAAAGTCAATATTGCCATAATTCCCATGCTTGCAACAGACAACATTCTCTTACCAGACACTTGCAGAAACTCCCCTGTAGACTGCCCATGTCTCCTTACAGAATGCTCAAATGCAGCTCTCAGTGTTGATCCCTTTAGCTCAACTAAATCAAAAGTACCATCAAAGGGCATTACAGCAGTTAGGGTCTCCAAAGTAATGGTTCCTGGAAGTAGATTCATATTCTTATGAAATTCAACAATCTCGCCTCTGCAGAAGGAATCGCTTTGAAAGCTTTAAACGACAACAGGGTCTTTTTAGTTGATATAAACAGATGCCTAGCTAAATCCGCCACTGAGATCAAATGTAAAGGTTATGAAAAACAAGTCTATTTCTGTTGTGAAAATGTCAAATATCAGAGAGGGTCCTGCTTGGAAATTTAAAGGGCTGTGACATTTAGACGCACCAATGGTTAGCTCTGTTGAGTAGACCTTAGCTTCTCCAATCCCCTTCCCCTCCCACGTGTATGAAATCTTGACATACCGTTTCCACTGCGCTCATTGATTGGGGCTCGAATACCTCCTCCATTTATAATGCAAAGCGACACATGGTTCCAGCGCAATTCATCAGGAAATTTAATATAATGGTTAATCTGTGAAACAACAAAATAGAGAGAAAAAAAAAAACAGACAAGCCATTTAGGATACCTACTTACGCTACATTAATACCCTCAAGAGTTTGTTTTACTCTGTGTTGTGTTGTATATAAAAGCAACCAACAAAATACATTCCGATTTTAGATGAGGTTGAAAAAGAAACGTTAAACATCTGCTTCCTGAAACCTTAACATTCTTGTGCTTCTCATTCCCATGGTCTACCTAAGCAAGGCTGGGACAATGGGAGTGAAGGATGTGCTTCTCATTCCCATGGTCTACCTGAGCAAGGCTGGGACAATGGGAGTGAAGGATGTGCTTTCCATTCCCATGGTCTACCTAAGCAAGGCTGGGACAATGGGAGTGAAGGATGTGCTTCTCATTCCCATGGTCTACCTGAGCAAGGCTAGGACAATGGGAGTGAAGGATGTGTTTCTCATTCCCATGGTCTACCTGAGCAAGGCTGGGACAATGGGAGTGAAGGATGTGCTTCTCATTCCCATGGTCTACCTGAGCAAGGCTGGGACAATGGGAGTGAAGGATTTGCTTCTCATTCCCATGGTCTACCTGAGCAAGGCTGGGACAATGGGAGTGAAGGATGTGCTTCTCATTACCATGGTCTACTTGAGCAAGTCTGGGACAAGACAATGTGAGTGAAGCAGTGAGTTAGCAGGTCTGGTAAAATAGCATCTAGAAGAGACAACAGAGAACAACAGAACACATATAAAAACAGGGATATTAAACAGGGAAAGAAATGTAAAATAACCAACATGTTCATGGTAGAAAGTAAGCCTTTAACATCACTAAATACATTTGGAAAAAACAAACAAACTGAACAGAGATAAAAGACAATGGAAATAAAAGGTGAGTGAGTTTAAGAACTGCATTATATAGACAGCTGCTTTTCAGATGATAAGAAAGACCCATTGTCTTCACGGCACAATCCCTTGAGATTAGTCTAGAATGTGATGTACATGCTGCAGCAGACCCAAGCAATTTGTTGTTGGATGCACGCAGGTGGCTGTTAAAATAAACGAGGTTAAGCACAAGAGATGAAGGTCGGTATTGTTTTCAATACAAATACAGTCACACAACTGTGGCCCATCAAGAAAGCCGCAGGTTTGTGTTTCTTGCCATGGAGTGAACTTGAGCTTGCATTTTGTTATTTACAAAACAAAATGCAAACCGTGAAATAAAAAATAAAAAAATACTTCAACCCTGATGCAGATGCATCAATGCAGATGCAAACCGTGCGTTATTTAACTATTTCACAAGATTTTTGAAGGCAGTAAGGATTTTTGACACAAGTTTGTTTTTTGTTTTTTTTGTTTTTTTTAAATTCAAAAGTCATGACAGAAATATTTCAAGGTAACATATTTTACACATATAGCCATACAGCCTGAAGTACACGATACTGGACATTTATGTTTTAAAATATATAAACAAAATGGGACATCAAGCATATTTTAGGTGCTTCCAATACCAGAACATATACAGTAGTCAATTAAATAGCTGGCACCTTATTTGACCTTCGATAAACAATATGTCCAATGATCGGCAAGGAAAGGATTTAACTCAACCCACCGAGTCCCTGCTGTGGGCCAGAGTTTGCCTCCTCCTCCCCAGCCTCCACCTGCTTTTTGGCTTTGTCTAACGAGGGAACTATCCTGCCCTCCTCCCCTACCCACGGCTTCCCTACAGTCCCCAAATGAGGCTAATGAGCTTTTACTTACCGCTGCATCACAGATTAAATTCCCCATGTTGCATTCCCGGAAGCGGCACTCTTGAGTAGTCCCATTAAGATACACCATGGTCCTCCCAATAACTTGAGCCGAATAATTACTGAGATTCTGCTTCCACAAATCAACCTCTGCACGCAACTCTTTATCTGAAAAGTGCAGTGAGTATTTAGTATGTGATGAAAATGCCCTAAGAAGTGAAAGGGCACAGCCAAGGCATGCAGACTAAGGTACTATGTTACGCTATAAGCATGAGACCAGACCATGTTTCAAATATGAACATTTATTAGTTCCAAATACCAAACGTTACATTCCACATTGAACTGTATTGTTTAGCTACAACATGTGCCACTAGTATTAACAGAGATAAGCAATTGACCCGATTACCTCACTGCCCTCTGGAAAGAGCCCTCAGATGCTACACCAATGGTCCAGACGATCTGGAGGTTTTGGGAGCTTCTCTGTGTGTATATGCCTCTATGCCTGATGTTTATACTCAGTTTGTTTCTGTTATATTACTAAATATAACAGAAATTAGTTATTCAGCTGTTACTCCACACAGGTGCAACAAACCACTAACTACTACATTTTACAGGGTTACTGTGGTTACCATATTTCTTCTTTCCCGTAATTTATCATTCAGTCATTCTAGGCCTGAGGCCAATTGGGTTGTTGCCTTAACAACTCAGCTCCTGCCAAAGTGACCTCCAGAAAATTAGGTTTAACATTATCAAACACATTATCAAACACATTGTCTTTCATATGATTACCAATGCATTTTCACTCTACAGTGTTCTGAAGTTAGTTATCTAGGGTTATGCCAAAACATACCTGTATGTTTTGTCAACACTTCAGCTGGACCACTTCAATGCTATAAACCAGGAACATGTTTCAGCACAACTTAAGATGATGGCATGGCCTATTAAAATTGTACTAGTCGTTGTTATAAAACTTGGCTCAGCTCCTTAATACTGAAGCTGGATGTTAGATACAATACAAATTGAAAGTAGATTAAGCCAGGGAAAGCATGGTGTATTGTACCCCAATGTTACTTGTAAATGTTCAGTAAGGGGTACACATACCCTCAATATAACAGTGGTGAATCATTTCACATGTATATGCATATCACTACGGGTAGAGCCCCATTCTATCTCTGGCATGAACATGACTGAGGCAGGGAATGTATTGAAGGGTAAATCAATATTGCAGTGATTTGGTTGATTTACATTATTACACTTGTCAAATAGAACTGTATGGGAAACACATATTATCAGGTACCTTCCGGTATAGTGCTGTCTAGAAGTATAGGGTTCCCTGTAGCAGCCACAACATCCCCTTGCTTATTGAAGGTGACTTTAAGATAGCCAAGGTACTTCCCAAAAGCATAGGCCTGCACAACCGGCACTTTACGCCTGTCATCAGAGTCTACCATGAATGGATATTGACCAGCAGGGACTTCATTGGAGGGAGGTGTACCTTTGAGGAACCAAACAACAGGTATAAATTTAAAACAAACAAATAGAAATGGTATATTACTTTTTTATTTTATTATAATGTACTTTGTCTACTGGATCATATTCTGGTTGAAATGATATTCCCCTGGAAGAAGAACTAGAACAGCAAGTCAACTAGGACATGTCTTTAAACAATGAAGAAGCAAATATATTGTTAAGGAAAGCACATCCTTACATTCACAACATTAAATACCAATCATGTCTGAGGTTATGCCAAACAGACCTGGATTTCAATTATTTAAATCAAAGTAAATAAAGTCAGTTTGAAATGATATCAGTAACAACTAGGCAAATAGTTACTAACAATTCTGGTTCTTGACAGATAAGTTTACAGCACAGGGGACATTTGAGTTTTTTATTTGACAGTACTGGTGGAACACACATTTGCAGGAGTGAAAAGATTTGAGAAGCAGTAAGATAGTTTAGGGGTTGACCTTTTAGTTTAAATCTAGAATTATATTGTGGTTGATTTATTTAGCTAAGAACGATGTACCAAATCTGCAAAAAAAAAAAATCAGAAATCTGCAAAAGGTTACAAAACAAATTAAAAACAGCTTTATCTAGAAATGCCACCTAAGAATTGTGAAATGTGCCCAATGAACAAGCTGCATAAATACAAAACCAAACACTTTCACTCTGATTCCTAGAGAAATGTTTATTTTATTCCCAAAACAGATTTTAACATCGTTAAAGAAATATCGTACAAATGGTGTTTTTTTTCCTGTAATGCACTCATAAACTGGATGATCCTGTTGCAATTGGTTAACTAGAAACTCCCCAAGCATCTCCCACAGTGGTCTGGAATGACCCAGCTGAAAACACCTTTTTTCTCCAACAGTGAGTGAATAGTTCTTTTTGTGGTATGTCTAATTATTTTATTAAGCACATGATCAGACAGGTTCATGTGATTTGGTAACAGGAAATGTAAGATGCAGG
Source organism: Polyodon spathula (assembly GCF_017654505.1). Taxonomy (NCBI): domain Eukaryota; kingdom Metazoa; phylum Chordata; class Actinopteri; order Acipenseriformes; family Polyodontidae; genus Polyodon; species Polyodon spathula. The sequence goes on along the minus strand of NC_054538.1, from coordinate 3,599,489 downwards.
TTGAGGCAGGTGTCATGGTTTGAATAAGGCGATGTTTCTTAAGCCTTACATGACACACACAAGTATAAGAAAGTGTTCATGTCTCATGACCACATGTATGATGAAATGTGTGGGAAAGTGGTGCAGGAGAAGTTGCAGAAAGGGTGTGGATATCTTCCAAAACTTTCAGTCTTTATGGATCCTGTTTTAAAAAGTCCCCTTTGAAGGCAAATAAAGGTAGTGAAATAAAATAATTTCAACAGTGTGAGACTACTGAGAACAGTCCAACAGCTCTGTCCATAAACTAAACCAGCATGAGACTACTGCGAGCAGTCCAACAGCTCTGTCCATAAACTAAACCAGCATGAGACTACTGAGAGCAGTCCAACAGCTCTGTCCATAAACTAAACCAGCATGAGACTACTGAGAGCAGTCCAACAGCTCTGTCCATAAACTAAACCAGCATGAGACTACTCAGAGCAGTCCAACAGCTCTGTCCGTAAACTAAACCAGCATGAGACTACTGAGAGCAGTCCAACAGCTCTGTCCATAAACTAAACCAGCATGAGACTACTGAGAGCAGTCCAACAGCTCTGTCCATAAACTAAACCAGCATGAGACTACTGAGAGCAGTCCAACAGCTCTGTCCATAAACTAAACCAGCATGAGACTACTCAGAGCAGTCCAACAGCTCTGTCCATAAACTAAACCAGCATGAGACTACTGAGAGCAGTCCAACAGCTCTGTCCATAAACTAAATGTCTTCTTACTAGTTTTCTTGTGTAATGAAAGAAACCATGGTTTCACACCACACCACACTTTCCTTCCTTAAAAAATGTACTTAAAAGACGTACTTGCAGTTTCTTTTTAATTAGTAATTGTGCACAATGTATTGTGAGTGTGGCAGGGCAATAGCCCTGTTTGTGTAAATAGTGTATGGAGAATTTTTTTACAGAATGCCTCTTTATTCTTATTCTTTACAAATGCTTGACTCTTTATTTTCAAGTCCATTTTCCCCTCCTTTTTTCACTTGCTCACTCAAGTCAATTGGTTTATCAAATTGGTTTATCCACCAACCATTCTGGTAACACCTTCAAATTAACATACTTTACTAAATTCAGGTACTCAGTTCCTGTCTTCGTTATCCATTTCTGCATCCAAAAACCCAACGTTCCCCAATTTGGCTCTCAAATCTCCTTTTTATAGTAATCTATCTTCCATGCTTTTCCTAGGAGGAAATGCTATATGAAGAGAATTAACTTTAATCCAATATTTAATGCTTAATAATGTCCTCCTTAATTTCAGGTTCATCTCATTTACTAAAACCTGCAGTGTATTAATTGGAGCGGCTTTCATTGATCCTACACACACCCTTATTGCTTTAGCTTGAATATTATCAAATTTTTCATCTTGCTTTTACCTGTTCCCCGATACCTGACTTCCAAAGTCTAATACACCCCTAACGAATCCTCTGCATATCATCATCATACTAGATTGATTTGCTCCCCAACTCATCCCTGAAATATTTCTTAGAATATTAAGCAGTCCTTTGCATTTATCTATTATGGTACTTATCTGTTTTTCCCAACTCAACTTTTTATCAAACCACACTCCCAGGTATCTGAATTCTTCCACTTCTTCAGGTATCTTATCTTGGTAGAATATACTTAAACTCCCCTGCTCTCTCCCCCTACATGAAAACAAGAGGACCTCTGACTTTGTTACTGATATTTTAAAACCCCATTTATTAGACCACTTTTCCAGAATATTCATTGCCATTTGCAATTTCCTCCTAACTATTTTAATATGTTTATATTTATAAATAATCCCATCGTCAGCAAACAAACCCACAGCTACATTAGATCCTAATAATATATAATCCGCTAAATCATTAATAATTATATTAAACAGCAAAGGGCTGATAACACTTCCTCGAGGAGTTCCATTTTGCATCTCAAACCTTTCAGATAATTTCTCCTTAATTTTCACTTTAAATCCTCTTTCCTTCAAAAACTCTCTGATCCACCAGAGTAACTTTTTAGTTTGCAAACAATACCACACACCATTCTTTCCATAATTTTACAGATAGTAACCGTCAATGGTCGATAAGAACCCACTTCACCTGGATCCTTTCCTGCCTTACTTATAGGAATGATGATGGCATTCTTCCATTCTTTAGGCAAAAAACCCAACTCTCATACGTTATTATAAAGCTTCAATAATATATCTAAGCTTCTTTCTGACAACAATTTAAACATGATATAAAATGTCTTGTCTTTACCTGGCGTGGAAGTCTTGCCTTTTCCAATTGCAGCTTTCACCCCAATTGAGAAAGTAACATTTCTTTTTCTTTGAACATCGTCCCTATCTTCCAATATCAAATAATTATCAATATAAAATGGACCGCTCTTATCCAAAAACTCATTATTAAAATTATTACCTTAACCTCAACATAGACGCTTTCTTCTCATCATCACCCGTCATGACTATCCCATTCTGCATCAAAGGAATCAATTTGTTTCCCTTCCCTTATCCTGCCATTGCCTTTATTTTATTCCAAACATTTTTTACATTAGTATCAGAACTTATTTTAGTGCAATAATCATGTCAATATTCGTTTTTCCTTTTCCTAATGACCATTTGAGCCATAGCTTTTGCTTTTTTGTACTTAATTAAATCATCTGCTAACTTTTTTTCTCTTCTCAAACAAGATGTCCCTTCTTTAATCAGTCTAGAGCTCTCTTCACACCACCAAGGAACTGCTGAGTTAACACCTTTTCTATGTCTCCTCATTGGAATGGTATTTTTTGCTGCTTCAGTAATAGCCTTAATCACTGTCTCATACAAAATATCCACCTTACTGTGCATTATATAGGTGGTTCTTTTGGGGCCATGCCCCCCCTTCCTCTTGTCTGTGGTGCTTCATCCAAAAATATGCAAGTTTAAAAGGCATCAGTCAGACGCACAGCACCTTCTACAAAATCTGACATGCCTGGAGGTGTCAGCAGAAAGATTTGTTTTAAGTTAATATACACTTTATAATGGAAACTTTTGGCTGGTGTTAAATTTTGCAGATTTATACGTTAGGGGATATTTTTCCCAGCACGTTCACAAAAAAAAAGGCAATTTTGCATTTATACTTTTAATTCCAAAAACAATTCAATAAATGTTTATTTAATTAAATATGTCTGCTAAAACAGTATCTCATTTACAATAACTTGTTATAGCAATCTACAATTTTATTTGCTTCTAAATAATTTCAAACTGGTTAATAGACTAGCAAGCACTGGCAAAATCAGCTCAGTTTTATACAGTTGCAAAGATTTTAACACTTTGTTTTGTTTCTGGACTTTGCATTACTTGCACGATGCCTGCACTAACAGCCGTATTGACGATGACAATCAAGCATTTTGTTATAGACTGTCAACAAGTCTGAGACAAGCAATTGTCCTTGTTACTTAATCAAACCCTTCTAAAAAAAGAACATACAAATAAACAGTCCTACTACAATGCAGTTGACACTGCCTCTGGGTTTCTAATCGCATCATCAATTCCACATTTTTGAAATCAATTGATGGAAATGTCCGGTCTACTTTTAATGTTTTCAAGCAAATTGGCTTTATCTCTGCCATTCTCATCTCCACTTTGATATTCTCTCGTCCAGCACTTCTTTAATCTGTTCTGTATAGCAGTCTGACAGAGGGCAGGATCGCTACGGGTACTGAATACAGCCCTCTGATTGGTGGATGTATTATTGGCGATCCAATCAAAGTAGCCAACAAAGCCCAAATAAAGTATCTGCCCGTTACACAGTATAGCCTAAAAAAACCCTGAACCTTCTAATGGGGGGGGGGGGGGGGCGACCTAAGTCAGGGTGCCCAGGATTCAGTCCACGCCCCCCAGTTTGAAAACCGCTGTATTATATTTTCATCAATGGTCATACTATATAAATTTTAACATTTTTTCCAATCAACTTTTTTACAATCCTTGCACGTGCTCTTCAATCTTAGGCTTCCCATCTATCGTAATGATTATTGGAAAATGATCACTTCCCATTTCTTCAGATATTAATACTTTCCAATCCACTCTCACTCCCAGCTGTGATGAAGCAATTGGTAAATCTAGTGCTGAACTTTTCCCAGTATTCACACCAAACCTTGTTCCTTCCCCAATGTTCAAAACCACCAAATTGAACTCCTCTACTATTTCTTTAATAACCATTCAATTTCTATCATTCAACTTACTTCCCTAGAACGATTGCTGTTAAAGTCTCCACAAATACCCCCCCCCCCCCCATATGTTCCATAATATCAATTAATTCTTCCTTTAATTTGTGTGTGGAAGGTAAGGTTGACCACTCCCCCTAATCAGCACTAAATTACCTAACTGGACAAAATGAACCTGTAACAGGGAGAGATCTGTACTGACTCTGCTGGCGTGTTCACGGGCTGCAGGAAGAGGGCGGCAGTCGCCCAACAACCGCCTGTGAGTCATGGCAGTGACACGGGGAGGTGGGAAAGTGGGTGTGTGTACTTTTCCCCTCTCTGAATGGCTGAGAGGCGGGTCTTGGGTGATTGTTGGTCCTATAAAATAGCGCTCTGCTGTTTCCTCAGGTCTGCCAACTTAGACGCACCAAGAGTGCGGAAGCTTTGATTCAGGACCGGGAATCAGCCGGGAGAAAAGAAAGGTTCACAGCGAGAAAGAGAGAGCGGGGAACCCTTGGGCAGACCCCGGCGTATTGTAAAAGAGCAGGCTAGATAGCCGACAGAATAGGACGGTGATCCGGGTCGTGCGGGTAGCGGCGACCGGGATAACGCTGCCGAGTGCAGCACCTTTTATTTGTAGTTTTATTACTGTTTTATTTTCCCTTGTTCTTTTCGCCTTCTGTTTTCATTATTATTTCTTTGAGCACCTGCGAGTGCATTTGCTGTTTGTGTACCAGCTGTGGTATTTCCGTGGTGCTGTCTATCATCGTTGATAGGCAGCCCATGGTCAACAGTGCCCTCTGCCGGAGAAAAATAAGAACTGGTCTAAAATAAAACTGGGCACCTGTGTGGTGTTTCCAAGTACACCTGTCTGTCTCCTGGTCAGTGAATTACCCACACCCCTTCCACAGAACCACTTCCCTGTCAACCTTACATTCCTACACACACTTTTTACACAAGGAGGGCGTTTTCCACGGTGTGCTTTTTAAACTGTCAGTATCATTCTGATTCTTCCACACACAAATCTGTGACTTGGAAGGTACATTGAATTATAGTATTGCAATGCTGCTTTATATAGCAGTTGGACAAATAGATATAACACAGTCATCACATTAATCCCAGCTATGCACTTAGCAAGCTGAACTTTAAACTCAATGTACAGTCCCAGCATTGCACTCTGCAAACTGAACTTTAAACTCAACTCAGTTTAAACTCAAATCTATATACTTTATATGTGTCTAGTCCTAAATGTGTTGACCTACAGTAGTGCTGCCAGCCTATACTGATGACGAAAATAACACATAATTACATGAACATTGAATAGAGGACTTAATAGAAGAGTAAATGGAATTTACCTGTGTAAAGGAATGTGTTTGAGTGTCCACCAATAACAACATCAACGCCACTCACTTTCATTGCAATTAGTTTATCGGTTTCAAATCCAGAATGGCCCAATGCAATGATCTTGTTAATTCCCAGCGTTTTTAACTTGTTTACCTCAACCTGTAAGGCTTGGACCTCATCTTGAAACACTACATTCGGTCCTGCAAAAAGAAAAAAAAATAAGACAATGGACTGAGAAAAATGATATTCACCAGTTATAAAAACAAAACACTTCAGTGAATACAAGTACAACTTTCTCTTATAAATGTAAAAATGTGTATCTTGTCATCCACTATCACCTATAAGGGCTTTGCAAAGTTAAACCTCTACTTGCTTTGATCCTTGTGACTTGCATGCAGAACTACACTTACATGAAGATTAAAATGTATACCAATTACTCACCTTCTCTCAAATGTCAGCATTAGAAAGAACACACACATTTCAAATTATGTACTGTATATATAGCTGTGGCTATAGAAGCTTACAGTGAAACGATGCACAGCAAGTACTCTGCGCTTTCCTTTAATCCGACTGGTTAATACAGGCTCAAATGTCATCCTTCAAACTACAGGATGTGTAATCTCTGTTCCAAATCAATCAATAGTTCATGAGTTCGATCTGCGTTTCTTATAGTTTGAGAAGACGGAATCAAACTGCACGAGGTGACACCTCTCAGAAAAACTGGAAAATCTGACCCACTTGTTATCAGTGATATGAAAAAAAAGATTTTGTCTACAGGGTTGCACATTCAGCACACACATTCTACTTACTAATTGTGTGCTGCTAGCTGTTCATCAAGTATGCACAGTGTTATGAGAATGCACGTCTACCTGGAGTGGATAGGGTTGGTGTTTCCTTTGTTGTGTAGCCGACCACAGCCACTTTCTCAGAGCCCAATGTAAAGATTTTATAGGGCAGGACTAATCCACTTATTCTGTCAGCCAGTTTCTGATCTGGTTTCATATTAGCACTCAGTACTGAGCAGTTCACTTTCTGAAGAAATGGGCTGATTAATCCTTCCATTCCATTGTCAAATTCATGATTCCCTAAGGCCTGGAAAAAAAGAATGACAAAGATCAGCAATGCCCAAAAAAAAAAAAAGTACAAATAAAATGTTCTGTAATTCTGCAATCAGTTTAATCCTGGAAAGAGATAACATACACATTGGTCTACGGTCCATCATGGTTTGCATCTGCAGTGGCTCGAAGTGTAAAATTTTACAATCTACTTCTTTCATTGATTGATTTCTAATATTAATACTTTTAGGGTTTCTTAAAAGGGACAAATCCAAATAAATAATGTGCAGGTCATCTGAAGTCCAAACCTTTAGCATTTGTTGGCTTCTTATTGGGAATTCTGTGAAATCTCAAATGAACAACATAACAATTCTAGAGTACACACAAATCTACTGTGAAATGTTAAACAGCAGCTATATTGCGATGACCAGTTCAACCACGGACAACTGACAGGGACAAGCCTACACTGGCTATTCTTTATCTGAATCCCATTTATAGTCATTTAAATGCCTGCAATGCCATACACTCTTTGACAGAATACAACAGAACTGTTTCTGCTGCCCCATGAACAATTTCCACAACATTGTTTGTGGTCATCTTATGTTCATTTACAGTTTCCGTGGTAACCATGAATAACAAGATCACTTGCAAAATGCCAGCTTTCCTGTCTTATGAATAATTTCCACTTAAATTGCTTTGGGGTCATCTACACATTCTATATAGTTGTCGTAGTAGCCACACATTATACATTTACTTGTAAAATTCTGACCATGGGTTCAGTCATTTTTTTCAAAACTGAACATATTTGACTTGATATCCTTGCAGTTTTATGTAACACACTCTGCACTGACCCAAAAAAAAAAGATTCATCAGTCCGCACTCCTGTTTTCCATGGGTAAACTGATTCCCTTTCAAGTACAAAATGTAACCATTACCTAATGGGATGTATCTCTTCTAGCCCAAATCACCTGAGCACTTATATCAAAGCTACTCCTTTAAGATCCCTGTATGTGTCAGATGTTGTCTCCGCCCCCAGGACAGAAATACGAGTGACGCATAAGACTCAGCGCCATTATTCTTTCAGCCTTGCCTGAGGAGTGAGCACTGACTTTTTAAGTCATAACTACAAAGATGTTGAATATTCAATTTTTCTCTCATTTCATATTTGAAATAATTCCCCTATTTTACGCAGTCCCTTTTGACAGAGCTGCTGTGAGGTCCCCTCGTAGCCACAGTTCCCAAGGTTCAGGCACCACTGCCTAACCCACAAATAGCGCAGGAGGACGTTATGTCCCTTGCAGTATCTGAGGACATATACACCCAAGAATTAATCTTCCCATCCAAGAACGCAGAATCAGATATTTTTTCTCCAACGGTAAGCCTCTCCCTGTCGGAGGAGCTCACCTCCCTTATCGGAAGATGAGCCTACACATTCTATATTTGATATGGTGCTCGCTGCAATATAAGCCAGCGTTGGCTGGCTGGACGATGTACCACCCTGTGTGGGTTGCCCCAGTGCAGAACACCTGCATTCTGGGCCTGGACTTCCTCCAAGCCACTGGAAGTCAGCTGGACCTACAGATCAGGGTCCTGCAATTCCAAGACGGAACGACCCACGTGGAGCCCCCTCACCCTCAAAACCGGGCCGGCCCCCCCTCCACAACCACCCTTGGGAGCAGGCCTATAAGCCCCACCCGACATTAGCAGCCGCTGTCACACAAAGAAGATGCCGCCCTGGCTGCAGTGGCCACAGTCTGGTGTCGCAGCTGCAAAGGGCTGAGCCCGAATCAGCGGGCCCAGCTGTAGGAATTGCTGGCAGAGAACTGCCAGTTTCGCAAGCAATCCTGAAAAAGCGGGATTGGACCCACCTCATCCAACACACAAGACACACAGGGATGCGGCTCCTATCAAGCTCCGGCCCAGACGCTTACCAGTGGCCCACCAAGAAGAGGTCGTTGAAAAGATACTGAGGGATGCGGGAAGCAGGCTTGATAGAGCAAAGTGCAATGCAAAAAAATAAATAAAACAGTGAGTCTTTTTTTTTCATTGTGCGACAGCCCCTTGTTCATGTTTATTTTATTTTAAATGTTTATTCAAATTAAAAACTAGTTATCTATGGCCACTTTGTTTATTGCAAAGACACAACAATGGTAGGGATTATTTAAAAAAAAAAAAAGTGGTCTACTTTGTTTATACTTGAAATACACACAAGATCTAACTACTGTGTTGCTGTCTTTGTTATGTAGTTACTTCACGAGGGTAAAGTAAGGCCTACCTTCTGGGATATTTTTCAACTTTAATACAGTGCTACATACAATGTCTTTAATAACATTTTGAAAATGAACTGAAAATCAATTAAATCTTGAACAAATATCTGAACATGAATATATATATATATATATATATATATATATATATATATATATATATATATATATATATATATATTTAGTGGACGGAATAAATCAGGTGAAAACTTTCTATCCAAGACAAAGAGGCATATGTTTCTCCACCAAGTTGTGCATAACGCGATTGATGCTACAGAGATGACTCACTAGTACAACATAACTGTAATGGACATTACCTAACTAGAACCTTTGTTGAACTATGGTAAAATTTTATAGATAACCTCGTGGAGCCATTCTGCATTGTAGGAAATGGGTAACTAGACATTGTTACTATCAAGAACACAATGTTGAAAAAATAAACAAAATAAATAAATAAATAAATAAATAAATAAATAAACAAAAGAAATCGGCGACAGTGCTGTTAAATGAAAGAAAACACGTATAATTGTTTTCACGGTCTGAAAGAAAGGCTAAGTGAAATTAAAAAAAAAATAAAAAATAAATAAAACAATAGGGAACGCCCATAATTCAGCACTATAAAACAAACAATCCAGCTACATCTGGAATAGTGGGCACTGTATTCTGAGCACTTAATTTATCATCTAGGCACCGGGACCCATTAGTCATACGTCGAAGCCAAGTTTTACACTACTACTCTATCCTGCACAGCATTAACTACCCCTACAGAGACAATGGGCACTACATCAAAAACATTTAAGTTTTGATACAAACATTTAAATTAAAAAAAGGACATCATCATCATCATCATCATCATCATAATACTAAATAATGTTGAATGCATTGCCACAATGTATTTGTAATGTGCTGCCAAAAAATAGATATGCATTTAAAATGTAGGAGATGTGTTCCTTACCATGGCATCATACTTCAGCCAATTCATAAAATGAGCCGCTTCGTCCCCCTTGTAGTAGTTGAACCAGATCGTTCCTTGATATTGATCCCCCGCATCCAGAAGTAAAACGTTGCTTTCTGTTTTTCGGATTCTGTTTATTTGGGTTAACCTTCTCGCGACTCCAGCGAAGCACGGTCCGCCTGGATCACACTTCCCCGAGTACACGCTAGTTTCTTCTACCCTGGCATGGACGTCGTTGGTGTGGAGAAGAGTGACATCAAAACATGCAGCAAAATAGCTTGTGAAGAGAAGCTCCAGCAGCAGCACAAGACGTAGCTTTCCTACGAACATCCCCATGTTCATCTGAAGCTTTCAACAGTGGAAACTAACTGTGCGAGTTACACTGGAACTAGACTCGACATTTCTGAGGTAAAAAGTAGGCGGTTCAAGCAGCACAAAGCTGTCACGTCAAGTCCAAAGCTTCACTTTAAATAACACCACACCGGCTATACTGTAAACGTGACAAACAGCACAGAGAATGTAGAAAGAACGTCACAGAAACTTTATTATTCAGGGATTGAGAACAGTGAAGTATTTTCCACAATGATTAATTTATTATGGAAAATGTATTTCTTTCACAATAACTAAAACGGTTAATTTTAGGATGTGTAAACAACTAAAATAACTGTGGGGAAAGCAAAGTATTGTAGCACTGGATGAAACTGCTATCAGAAAGGCAGTCTTTACACAGAGCACGGTTCAATAGCCGGGAGACTGTTTATTTGCAGGTTCTTATCACATTGCACAGCTCACACACAGCACACCCTTCTCCACTCTGAATCCACACACACCTGATGATACACCCTGTGATTCCCCCTCAGACCCAGACCCAGAAAACACAGTTACAGTATGTGAGGCTCCACCAACCAAGGCCAACTGACTGTTAACTAAAAACAACGTTGCATGTACCTCCCATTAAAAAATAAATACATAAATAAAAACTTTAAACATGAAGCAAACCTTCATACTGTACAGCCCATTTAAGATGGCCCTCCAAGTGTCACCTTCTGCCATATTGGACCCTTGGCTTAAACGGCTTTCAAAAAAGCACACTCAAAACCTTTGGTATTTCAGTGTGATTTACCGAAGCAAATTTTTTACCATTTTGTCGGAAAGTCGAAGTGATGCACAAACATAATCCCCTAAAATAAGGAAATTTGGTGAGCACACATTCTCCCTTTGTTGCAAACTCCATGCAGGCTTTGAGAAGGCTTATTTTTAGTAATGGCTTCCTTCTTGCCACCCTGCCATACAGGCTACTTTTGTGAAGTGTTCTGGATATTGCTGACTGATGTACATTTTCTCCCATCTCAGCCATTGAACCCTGTAGCTCTTTCAAGGTTGTCATTAGCCTCACAGTGGCATCCCTCACCAGTTTCCTCATTGCCTGGCTGCTCAGTTTGGAGGGACAGCCTGATCTAGGCAGTGTCTGGGTGGTACAATGCAACTTCCATTTTTTGATGTTTGTGCTCACAGGGATATTCAGAGACTTCAATATTTTTTTTTGTACCCTTCTCCTGATCTGTGCTTTTTAATGACTTTATCACTGAGTTGCATTGAAAGCTCCTTGATCTTCATGCTTGAGTCTTTGCTTGAAATTCACTACCTGACCAAAACCTCACAGAGACAGGAGTTTTTATTCTGAAATCATGAGAACCACTAATATTGCACACAGACAGAGGCCAGTCAACTAATTGTGTGGCTCGTTAAGGTCATTTTGTGCACCTGAATTAATTTAGGTTTGCCATAGCAAAGGGTTTGAATACTTATGAAATTATCTATTATTATACTATGTGACCCATTAATTGCAGGTTGATGTGTTATATAAACTGTGTATAGTATATTATTATTATTATTATTATTATTATTATTATTATTATGTTATTTGGCTGATGCTTTTATCCAAAGCAATACATTTTTTACATACAAATTCTGGTACCCATTTATACAGTTGGGTTTAGTAGTTAAACAGATGAGCCACAACATGTTTCATGCGTGATATTTCATTATGTGTTTGAGGTCAATACAATTATTGTTCAAATACAACAAGATCTGTCTCTTTCCCTCTCTCTCACCCTTTCCGATTACAATGCCTTCAAGCTTTACCACTCGTGTTGACGTCATATTCCTGTGACAGACAAGGTACAATAAAAATGCAAGACTGTTATGCAGTTCCATCCCAAAAACCATGTATGTGTCATACCTCCATCTTGCTGCATGCAGCACAAAGAAATATCCACTACAAACTGTCCTCAGGGCATCGTATGATTCTTAATGGTTAGGTTTAGGGTTAGATTTTAGGTTAGGGTTAGGTTTTTAGGGCTGGGGTTGCTTAAAGTTATGGTTGGTGCTGGGTTAGGGTCAGGGTGGGTTGATGTTGGAGAGGTGCTGAGCTCAGGACGTGAAAGGTGGGTGTGCTTGGCGAATGCCCTCGAATCATCTGATATCCTGAGGACAGTTTCTAGTGGATATTCCTTTCCGCTTCTTGCTGCATGGTGCAGCAGTCAAGTCCCGCAAGTTAACAGTTCTGGAATGCAATACCACTACAGACCAAGCCGGCCCGTCTGCACCCACCGCTACAGTATTTTTTCCTGTGACAGGCTGGCTGTAGTGGTGGTGACGTCAGAACCAGGAAATTAAACACAGAGAGGTGAGTGAGTTGAGTTGCGCTGTTGCGCGGTTTATTATTAAACAGAACAATAAATGGTTTAAACTAAAACACAAATAAAACGGCGTGTTTGCCAAACAAACAGACAGACAGACAAACAGTGGACAAACCCCAAACAAGTATTGTGTGAGTCCTCCCTTTGTTATTAAGAAATCTCTCTCTCTTTTTCTCTCTCTGATAGGTTAAAAGTGTATACTGTTTACAGAGACTAATTGATATGTTGTGTCTTTTTTGCGAGTATGTCTCTTGATTCACCTGATAAGGATGAAACTTACTTGTAGTAAGGAATTGTCTCTCATGCAGTTCTTAAACTGTTTGCGGATGGACTGCTGCTTCTCTTAGCTATCTTTGGGGCACTTATCTACCCCTACTGTTGTCCCTTTCCTATCAGTCTTTTACATTCCTGCAGTGTTTAGTCTTTCATTAGTCTTCTAGGCCAGCCTGTCCTTGGCTTATTTCATTTTACTGCATCATTATGACTTATGTAGTTTCAGAAACATATCCGTGTTTAACTCTGAACAGCACTGTATAATCAAGAAGAGCTTAATACTTCCATTTCCAAAGCTGTGTGGTGTGGATCCAAAGCATCTCAAAACCAAGGAATCGAATTCAAACACACCAACAAATAAGACATGTCAAACAATTTGGTTAGCAAAAAGTTATTTATTTATTTTTTTAATTTTTTTTAATCAGTTCTGGTGTATGTCAACATGCAAGCAAGTGTGTTTGTTACTGATGCCAGATAAATTTATTTTCTTTATCACCATATCTACTCTGTAATAAAGTACGTACAACTTTACGCATACTTTTTAAAATAAATTTAACCATATACAGGAAATAAGCATCACCACTTTTTAACAGCCTTATCTTTGTTGGCAAGTATCGCGTATTATTTTTTCACCAACTACTGTTCAAAGTTTCATTATTTTAACACCAATTACAGTTCAAAGTTAAAGACACAATAAACAATTTTGAAGCATGGAGAAGTCAAGTAAAATCCTGTACAGTAGAAAACACCCAAGAGGAGGAGGAAAAATCACAAATAAAACAATACATTCATGATTCAAATAATAAAAAACAGAGAAATTTACAAATAAAATTTTACATTCATGAATCAAATAATAAAAAAACAGAGAAATTTACTAATGAAATAATACATTCATTAATCAAATAATAAAAATAAAAAACATAAATTTACTAATGAAATAATACATTCACTAATCAAATAATAAAAGTAAGAAAAATACCTGCTCAGTGAGGCACAGGGGACATTGTTGCATCCCAACCCACTGAGTCTGCAGCTCTGGGTCTGGTCCCTCAATGGCAATATTGCAGCCGTCTGGAGCTTTCCGGGTAACTAACACCCTGCAGAATTCCAGAGCAACATCCACACATTCCCTGTATGGGTACAAGAGGGGCATTTCAGACATGGTGCTTGCCTAAGGGCTTTGACTACATCACCTTTCCCATGGCAGTTATGCTGCAATTTTCTTTGCAGGACCTGTTCATAAGGGGAATCTTCCTCTGCATTAAAAGTTCTATTTGGTAGCTGTTCAGCTTGCCATATTAAAATTGATCCAGTCTCCCCAGGAGCTCAGCTTTCTGGTGAAATTCTTTTTAAAAGGAGCTTGGTGGCTTTGGCCACCTATGAAGGATTTTAACGTGGTACTTGAAGCACTTATGAAACCTCCCTCTGAGCCCCTGCATTCAGCTGAGCTGAAATATTTATCTTGAAAGCGGCTTCCTTGCTTGCAGTCACATCTGCTAAGTGGGTGGGTGAGATGGAAGAATTTTCGATTGCGAAAGTCTGCTTAATTGTTACAGAAGCCAGGACAAAAGTTATGCTTTGTACCAATCCTGCTTTTTTGCGGAACACTATTTCAGCATTCTATGTCAGTCAGTCTAGCTTGGAAGCTTCTTCCACTTCCTTCCAGTCTGACAGGGAGCTGCAGCTTCATGCGCTCGGCCCAGTGCGAGTCTTGATGTGCCAAGTTGACAGGATTAATAGTTGGAGGAAGTGTGCATGATGAGTTGTCTGTTCTTGAACAAGTCCCATGATCAAGCCCTGTCTAGGCAGAGGCTGTCCAAATGGATCACAGACACAGTTATGACTGCCTATGAGCTGGCCAACTTACCTCCTCCAGGAAAGCTCACTGCTCATTCCTTAGTGTCAGCAGTCTTTTTATACCCTCCACGGCAGGCGTGACTGCGTCACTGACACTGGGCAGGTTTGGAATATCTATTCATGTTTGACAGTATGAAAGGATTAATACCCATGAGGTAATGGTTACATTTCTATTTCAGGGAACCAGGGTTTTGATAATAACCTAACATTTTCAATGTTCTCAAGTACCTGTGTTTCCAGCAGTGACCACCGGATGTACTGGTAACCACAGTATATGCAATCTAAAATCACCACATAAACAGGTCGTTTTGAAATTTTTACAGACAGCTGTGAAATTTAGTCCCGTCCACTTCTTTTTATCCTAGATAATTCTCAGAGGTTCTCTGATTATTTTACAGGGCATCGGGACATTATCGGGAATTCTAACCTGTGTCTTTTTACTCATGTGCATATCGACCACGTCCGTTTTACAATGGATACAACATTTCCGGGGTGTTTGCCTCAAAGCAATACCAGCCTTCGCACCGTAATATAACATTAAAATTGATCTGGCCGGAGGTTCTGCAGTTCACCAAAACACAACGATTGGGCTTAACTAAATTGAGGACGGGCCAAAATACAAAACATAATCAGCGACTGAAAAAAAATTAAATGCTTTTAACAGAAATTTGTAGATATATATATATATATTATATCTATATATATATATATATATATATATATATATATATATATATATATATATATATATGGAATATACAAATCACTCAAAAGGACGAAATGGTTTTTGCAGCCTTTGGAAAAGAAGGTACAACGAAATGAGTTATTTAAACCTGGTTCATTGTTTAAAACATGCACAAAAGTACCTTCTCTGGCTACAGAATTGCATTTCATTTTGCATTTACCGACTTTCATCGATAAAATTAATCCACTTCTGGCATGTTACCTTTGCTTTTGACCAACTCTGAGGACACCTCTTTTTAGTCCCCCGCGAAATATGCTTTAATGGCTGTTGTAAAACTAAGACCTGTATATAAGTACTCGACAAGTTTGCAATGAAAAACAGGAGGATGAACTTGTGGATCTCAACAGCAGGTAAGGTTGTTTTTTTTTTTTGGTCAAAATGTACTGTATCAAATGACATCAATACAGCCTGTGTTCCACTTTTTTGAAAGAACGTAGTTTGGTTAATATAGGTCATCATTACCTCCTCGATTCACCGATGAACAGGGTGGGGTAGCTTGTTTCCAGATATATCAGACGGCTTTCTAATGTTATATTATCAAGTAAAGTATACATTTTCAGGTTCATAAGACAATGGAGAATCGGATGGATTTGTATTGCATTCTGGAGATGTAGTCTATGGCACAGCCTTGTTGGCAGGGTCCGTGTGTTTTCTGTTTTACAAATTCTAAGTCGATTTGTGTAACAAATGAATACAAACATTCTAGAAAAGTTTTATGAAAATCAAGCACACTTTATAGAGAAACAGACTTTGAAACGTAACCACAAACAATGTATAAATAAACCATGAGCTAAAATGTTGTGGGTGCGGTCTATCCCTTAATTTAAAACACATTCTGAGCTTCTGGAACGTTTCATAGACCTGGCGCTGTATTTTTTTATTACATAGTAGAGCTCAGACAGGCTTCATGCAGACACAGATACAGACTCCGTTTAAAAAAGTGCTTTGCAGAGTCTAAGTAGTAGGCATGTCGCAGATTAAAACGTGGGTCGTTTGCAGGGCTGTGACATCACTGGTTTTCCCCTGAAAATTGTGAGAACTAACAGCAAATAGAATTTTTTTTTTTTTTTTTTTTTTTTGCGGATCATGTTTTAAGGAAAAAAGTGTACACTAAGTGATATTGTAACTGCTGACTGTGGGTAAGGATATTCTGTAAATTGCAGGAAGGCACTCCTTCTTCCCTTTTATGTTTCTAATTGGCATGCTGACATGAGTAATGCATTTATGAAGGTGGTGACTGAGCACAACTATAATTTACACCTCAAATTGAAGGAGCCCATTTACAAGTGCTTCTCTGAAGTATAGAGCCACATTCTGAGAAGTGAGTCCCGGGTTCTGAGACCAGCTAGACCACCGGTGTAGTGTTAGAAAGCGGTATGTCGTCAGAATGTGGTCCACAGCCACCCATCGGTATTTATCTTGTCCCAAAACAGTGGGCAAACATTGCACAGATTGCAAGTTGTCCAATAACGCAAATTCAGTAAGTATCTTCTGTATTTCAGGGGTTAATCACTTTCGGTCAGTTATTTCAAAGTTGATTCTTAAGGGGGGGGATTTTGATACACTTCGATTACTTAAAGAGCAACTTTCCGAAGCCTAAATCCAGGACGTCATAATTTGCAAAGACTGTAACTCAGTAAGAGTTTCCGCGCTCATCCAGTCTGCAGCACCGAGGTGTGGACAGGTGTGAACATGTCAAAGTAAGAAAAAAACATCAAATAACTGCACGTGTACTTTTATTTAATATACAATATAGCACTCTAAAAACAATGAAGTTTTGACCAAAAGTTCTTCATCAGATTAAGTTGAAGTCAATGAGTTTTGAGTTTTTTGTCAATTAAAACGTTTAAAATGTTTTATGCGCGGAGAGCCGCTGCAGCTGACTGGCAGTAAACAGAATTTATTTTTTAAGTTGCAATAAAGTGCAGTTGATCTGCGCTGTGTGATGAAGTCAACTAATATTTACTTTCTATAGTTTTTAAGCAACAATATCAATTTATATCAGTGGTTCAGTGCCACATGAACCTCTTTGGGCAGCATTTGATTTTTTCAGCGTACCAATGAGAATAACAAATTTAGTGAACGCCTACTTTGGAGATTTGCAATTTAGTTTTTCAACTTCAGAATTCAGCACCACACAGTAATGCCTAGAAGTTGGAATAATGGCAGGATGTACCATTTCTCCACTGGCTTTTACCATGGCAATGGAAGTAATTATAAGGGCATCAAAATGGGTAGTGGGAGGAGAGCGCTTGGCTTCTGGAACGCGACTACCACCAATTCGAGCATACATGGATGACATGACAACAATGACTACAACAGCAGCCTGCACTAATCGGTTATTGGGCAAATTAACCAATAACATTGAATGGGCATGAATGCAATTCAAGCCCACTAAATCAAGGAGCATGTCTATAATTAAAGGTAAAGTAGTAGATAAAAAGTTCTACATTAATGGTGAGGCAATACCAACAGTGTCCGAGAAGCCAGTTTAAAGTCTAGGGAGCTGGTACTACAGGAATCTAAAAAACACAGTTTGTGTGGGAGAAGTTAGACAACAAGCAGAGGAAGGGTTGAAGAGCATAGACAGCAACACTTTACCAGGCAAATTGAAACTCTGGTGCTTTCAGTTTGGTCTACTGCCAAGACTGCTGTGGCCACTGACTATGTACGAGGTTTCCTTGACAACAGTTGAGAAGCTGGAAGCTTTAATCAGTTCATATGTCAGGAATCGGTTGGGAGTTCCATGCTGCCTCGGGTAAAGGAAAACTGCAGCTACCAATCTCTGCTCTAACTAAGGAGTTTAAGTGCGCCAAAGTCTGACTGGAAATGACATTAGTAGATTCACGTGACAAGTGTGTAAGGGAGGTAGTACCTGTGCTGAAAACTGGAAGAAAATGGATGGCAAAGAAAGCTGTGGAAGATGCTAAGGTTGCCCTTCGAATCTGAGATATTATGGGGCAAGTTCAGCATGGAAAAGGAGGTTTTGGTCTCAGTTCAGCTCCTCCTACATGGCACAAGGCAACCCCAGCTCAACGGAGGAAGCTGGTAGTCAATGAGGTGCAAAAGCAGGAGGAGTGGATCAGGTGTGTAAAGGCTGTTTCCCAGGCTAAGCAGGGAGAATTGATGAGATGGGAGAGTGTGGAACAATGCATGATCGGCTGGCAAGACCTATGGACAGTGGAACAGGGCAGGATCAGTTTCCTCATCAGATCAGCATATGATGTTCTTCCATCACCACATAACCTAAAACTCTAGGTTGGTGAGGATCCGTCATGTCCTTTGTGTTCATCGGCTGCAACATTAAGGCACATTTTGACAGGATGTAAGGTGTGTCTTAGCAAAGGATGGTTTACTTGGCGCCATGACCAGGTGCTGTGATGTTTGGCCTTAGCATTGGAAGACAAGCGTAACCTGACCAATAAGTTGCCACCAGTTCAATCAAAGCATTACACACAAAAGACAATATTCCTCTGTCCAGGAGAGCAACCACCAAGAAAAGGTGTTAAAACCAAGGTTCGCCCAGGACAACTGGAAGCTGCTAGAGACTGGAAGATGCTGGCAGATGCTGGTCAACAGCTTATTTTTCCAGCTGAGATTGCGAACACTAACCTTCGACCAGACATTGTCTTGTGGTCTGGATCAGCGTGCCTTGTTCATCTGGTAGAGTTAACAGTTCCATGGGAAAATGCTGTGGATGAGGCGTATGAGAGGAAGAAACTTCGATATGCTCAACTAGCTGCTGAAGCGGAACAGCGAGGATGGAGAGTTCGAGCTTACCCAGTGGAGGCGGGTTGTCGAGGATTTGTGGTACGCTCTTGTAATAAAAAAAAAAGTGTGTTCTAGAAAGTTCTAGAAATGCGTTCAAGTTCATCTTTGCCCTTGCCCTATAATAACCTCGTATCTTATATAACTTGTTTTTGTCACGTTTATATAACTTGTTTTGGTTAGAATGTTCTAGGGAAAGGAATGGTTTATTCAGAGGGCCGAGCCTCGAGGGAGTGATCTGGCCAATTACTCTCTCGCATGCAAAAGCCTAACTTGGCAAGTTATAAAGGACGGGGTTCTCCTCTGCTCTGATGAGAGTCAGCCGTGAGGATTAGCGTGCAGTCCTGCTCGGTAATTTCTTGGAGACAGCTGCTTTCTCTTACCAGGGTCGAAGGGCTCTCCCGATCCGCTTGGAAGGGTAAGAATTAGTTCAGTTGCGTCTCATGGATTGTATTGATCTGTGATTAATATAATCTTTGTATGTAACCTTGTTGGGTTGTGTCCCGTTAGGGATATCGTTATTCACAGTATAGCATCTGTGTATGTAACTGCGTGTGTGTGTGTGTGTGTGTGTGTGTGTGTGTGTGTGTGTGTGTGTGTGTGTGAAATAATAAAGGACCTTTTTAAAATTACTCTGTGAAGTAATTGTCTTATTTACTTCCACATCAACTTCCTTTTAAATTTAAAGTAATTAAATTTCACACTCTAAAATTTCAAACAACAAAAATGTTTCTGTAAAAATGACCTCCACTCCAAACTTACAATGAACTCGTATTATGAACCGTGATGTTTCACCTCACAGTCATTTAGAACCTCTGCTGCAGGTATCAAACATACAAATTAAATAACAGAAAGAAAAAACAACCTTACCTGCTGTTTAGATCCACAAGTTCATCCTTTTTCACTGCAAACTTGTTGAGTACTTATATACAGGTCTCGGTTTTACAACAGCCATTTAAATAATGATTCGTAGGGGACTAAAAAGAGGTGTCCTCAGAGTTGGTCAAGAGCATAGGTAACTTGACAGATGTGGATTAATTTTATCAATGAAAGTCGGTAAATTCAAAATAAAAAGCAATTCTGTAGCCAGAGAAGGCACTTTTGTGCATGATTTGTAAACAATGAACCAGGTTTAAAATAACTAATTTTGTTTGTTCATTAAATAACTCTTTTCCAAAGACTGCAATAACCATTTTGCCCTTTGAGTGATATGTATTTCCATAAATATCTTCAAATGCACAAGTAAAACATTCATTTTTTTATTGGTTTATATTTTCACACATCTCCAATTTGGTTAAGCCCAATCATTGTGTTTTACTGAACTGTAGAATCTCTGGTCAGATCAATGTTAATGTTATGTTACGGTTTATTGCGAAGGCTGGTATTGCTTTGAGGCGAATACCCTGGAAATGCTGTATCAATTGTAACACTGACGTGGTCGACATGCAAAAGGAAGTGAAAAGACATAGGTTGGAAGTTTTCCAGAAGGTCCCGATGCCCTGTAAAATAATCAGAGAACCTCTGAGAATTATCTGGGCTAAAAAGAAGTTGACAGTTTGCATGGGACTAAATTTCACTATTGTCGGTACAAATTCCTGATTTTAGATTGCACGTAGTTGCTAGTACCCCTGGTGGTCCCTGCTGGAAACACTGGTACTTGAGATGAAAAGGTTGAAAACCACTGGTTTAAAGGCAGTAGGACAAATGAAAAAATAACTGATTTTTTTGTTCTTTTTCCCTAATGCTAGTATTAACCAAGGCCATCATTTCTATATTAATCTTCCACTTCGACATCTCATCACACGCTGGTTTGAACAGTACATGGACACATGTTGTCCAGTTAAATGAGTCGAAGGCTGAATCTTGATGTAAAAAAACAAAGGAAAAGATTAACGATTTTCTGGCCCCTATATGCTATTACGCATCACCCCTTGGTAAATGATTGCAGCTGCTTTTATTGCTTGCAGCTGCTACCTCGTTTACCTTCCAGATCAATACGTTTCTGCAACGGAGTCTTGCCTTCTTCCAGGTTGACCGACTTCTGACCCTGGAAAAGAACAGTCAGGCCAGTCCGTCCAAAGACTTTCCCTTTCGGTACTTGGTACGGGACTCATTATATATCCGTCACAACTCCACAACCTGGTTTCTAAGAGACATTGGATTCAGTGGTCAAGAGTTGCAACGCATAGTGAAGAACATATCTGAAGCAGCAGAGAGGAGCAGCAACTGGCTATGGCTGAGATGAAAAGATTCTGGTTGGGGATCTCAAGCACGGTTAAAAAAAAAAAAAAAAAAAAAAAAAAAAAAAAAACATTGATGTAAAGGAAGGTAAGTAAGTTGGGCTTAGCTGAGTGGGGGACGCAGGGAGGTGATGCTGGGACACCAGAATCACTGTCGAGCCCTCTTAAGATGTCGTGGGCTAGTCGACGAAACACCAAGGAATCGAAGGTGCCCACTTGAAGACCCCAGAGAAGTACCCTACTCAGCTCAGTCCAGACGGTTGTCATGCTGATGCGCTAGAGAGGCTGCACTGTGGTTGATCCCCGGAGCCAGCATTGCAGCCATTGTGTGTGCTGATGTGCCAGGGAGGCAAAATAGGCTGATCCCTGGAGCCAGCATTACACTTCAGCCATCAACACCAGGCAGAAGGGTATCACCATCATCAGATGGAAAAAAACAGATGGATCACATTAGTTTACAATAAAAGAAGCTATGTCTTAGTTGGTGCTTATGTTGGCGAAAGCCATGTCCAATATCATCATAAGGTATTAACACCTACTCTCATGTAATGGAAATCATGACCTTGACAGTGAACACAGAATTGACATAGTCAAAACTCCTGACACACAGGAATAAGAAAAGACAGAAACTGATACAAAAACACTCTTATGGGCTTTATATAAAACCTTTATTGTGCAATATACTTTTTAATAACGATTATAAAATAATCTTGCATGAAGCAACACATACGTGTTTTTTTAAAACCGGCAATGAAGTTAAAGGTAATTCATCTGCAGAATGGCACATTTCTTGGCTCACCAGATCTCTTGGGAGCTAATCAGCCTGTAAAATTATTATTATTATTATTATTATTATTATTATTATTAATAATTAGTAATTTAGCAGATTTTTGGAAGGGAAGGGATGACCTGACAGTTCATTTCCAGGGTCGGGAAGTCTGTCAGCCTGGATGAAGGCGAGAATCCATTGCAGGAATATATTGACCTGGAAGGTAAACAAGGTAGCAGCTACAAGCAATAAAGGCAGCTGCAATCATTTACCAAGGAGTCATGCATGATAGCATAAAGGGGCCAGAGAATCGTTAATCTTTTCCTTCACTTGGGTTTTGTTCATCGACCTGGAAGGACTGTGAGAGCCGCAGTAGTTACTGCCTGTGAATTGTCATTTGTGAAAAGAATATTCGCAATTGTTTGTTTGTTTTTATGTGTTGTTAGTAATTGTCTTGTTTGTTAAATCACCAGACAGCTAAACACGCTTCTGAAGCTGTTGCTTTGGCCAGCACAAGCCAGAACAGCACTTCACAACAGTCACTGAAATTTCCTGTTATCACCCACCACGAGCACTATTACACACGCCCCAGACTGGTGACCGTGTTTTAGTATTGTGGGGTGGTTAAGGATTATTGTTTGGGACTGTAACCCTGTTTTGTATTTGGCTCCGCGCAGTACACATTGTTGTGTATTGCTGGGGCATTTCCTTTTGGTCACCAGATCTGAATTAAAAAAAATAAAGCATTCCAAACCGGATTACAATTGTCTGTGTTTACTCCTGCACCTGTGCACAATCACCAGCCACTTTTTGCCACACGTGGTGTTAGAGTACGATGGATTGCAGTGCACTGTCGGAGTTGCTGGAGGAGCTGGAAAACAGATGGAACGTAGAGGAGAGAAGGAGGGAGGAGTCCTACACTGCGCTCATTAAACGGGTAGGGCTGGCAATTTCCACAGCGCCAGCCCCTACCGCAGCTCCAGTAATGTCGGCACCAAAGGTTCGGGCAGTGAAGATGTTGGTATTCGAGCGGCCGGCTACCACTATGGCTTGGCCGCGGGAGTTCTGGACAAGCCAGCTGAGATCCTGTCTGATTGGGGAAGCTCAGGGAGCCTATCAGGCGATGATCGACTGCAACGCTGGCAACTACGACCTGGTCAAGCAGGCCATCCTCCACCGCCTCAACATAATGGCAGAAACCCACTGGGCACGGTATAGGGAGTACTGAAATTCCCCGGAGATAAGCCCCAGGGTGGTTGCAGAGCGGTTGTGTGACCACATGGTGCACTGGCTGACCCCCGAGAATAAAACCATGGTACAAATGCGGGAAGCAATAGTGGTGGAGCAGTTCTGTTATGTGGTCGGCGCCAATACCCAGGCTTGGGTACGGTGCACAACCCCGACACCCTGGAGGAGGTCATGAAACTGGCTGAAGACTTTGAGGACTGCCTGGTTTCTGCCCGGATTGGGATACTGTCGGCTCCTGCCCTCTTTCTTCCAACACCACCACTACCACCATCAGTCCCGGGACCCGGACCTCCGAGGCCACCGACCCCAATAGACTCCCCCTTGTCTCCCCCCCATGGAGACCAAGGATGGCCCCCAGCTGGGGTAGAGGTGCTGCCCCTGCTCCGTTGCCATACCAGCGGCGGGGCAGTTTCTTAATCCCTGTTCACTCTGTCCCCCCGATTTGTTTTAGGTGCAACCAACCAGGACATAAGGCCAGGTCATGCCCCACTGCCATGGAGTGTGATGTGGCCACTTGTAATTGGGCAACTGAAATAGGTAAGCGCAGGGAAAATGGTCGGGAGGGGCCTTGTATGATTGATGTAGTTTTAGGTAATGTGAAAACCCGCGCATTAGTGGAAATGGGCTGTGAGTAAACCTAAAAGTATACTTATCGGTGGGACCGGAAAAACGTCACCTGGTAGAAGGGGTGGCGGAAAGGTTGCCACACCCAGTTATTCTGGGCCCAGACTGGCCAAAATTAAAAGAATTGATTGCAGTCTCAGCCGCACACATAAATGTGGCAGAAAGAAAGAAAAGAGAATGAATTGGTGATGTGTTTCCTTTTCACCCTGAAATGTTTTCCCCTATTTTCCATCCTAGAAAAACAAATAAGGAGAGACGGACCGCGAAATGGGATGGAGCATCTTTTGAGACAAGCCTGGGGTCTGGTGGGAGGGTGCTTGAATGGCAACAAATGCTAGTCAGAAAGAGCCGGAACACAATGTGATCGAGAGGGCGATGTTAGTGGACCATCCAGGGCAGATGTTACTCCGGCCCTTGTTAATATACCGGACATGTGGTACTCAAGTGCGGACATAGTGTGGGGCCAACACAATGACCCGTCACTAGTGCACACTTGGGGGCAGGTCCGATCTATTGAAGGTAAGGATGTTGATGGAGCTGGGGCACTAGTATAACCATATTTCAGCATCAAGGGCAATTACTGTATTGGGTAAATCTAGCTGCAGGCACAGGACAGCCTGTAACACAATTCATTGGTTCCCCCGTCTTGTCGGACCGAGGTCATGAGGCTGGCGCATGATATCCCTTTTGCGGGGCACCTTGGAGCTGACAAAACAAGGGAGCAGATATTGGCTCGATTCTATAGGGTAGGTCTTCATACTGATGTGTCAAAATATGTAGCCACATACCCAGACTGCCAGCGAATAGCAACGGGTCGAGTGCGCACAGCCCCATTGGTGCCACTGCCAATTATATCCACTACTTTTGAATGCATTGCAACTGACATAGTGGGCCCTTTGCTACCTTCTGACTCTGGGCATACACATATATTACTAGTGGTAGATTATGCAATGCGATACCCGGAGACAGTTCTTTTGAAGAGGATTGAGAGGTGAGAGGATTGAAAACAGAGACAGGGTATTAGTACGTAAGCACAAGCCCAGAGGCTGCAATAAAATTCAGGACAGGTGGGAAGATACCCCACACGTTGTGGATTGAAAGAATAATCATAAACTCCCAGTGTACACTGCCACTCCAGAAACAGGAGGAAGGGATCGAGTAGTTAACAGAGATCAGCTGAAAGTCTGTCCTTTCCCAACTTTGAAGGAGATAGATACTAATAGAAGTAAAGCACCTCAACCAAAGCCCTCTGAGGAAAGGTAGGATTTCATATGGATAGCACCTGCTCTAGTCTGAGACTTGTGTGAAGGTTCTGAACAGAGCGTGAGGGTTTGGAAGAAGACTCCAACCCTGAAGAACCAGGGTGTATTCCGCAAGTAGAACTGATGGCGTGTTGCCCGAGTTGGCTGAGGGTGAGACTGCTGTGAATACCGACAAGCCTAACTCTGAAAGATGGGGACTCTGTTGCTTCAGAGAAAGGAGCAGGTACCAAGCATCTTCGTTTGAATATTGAATTCAAACTCTTTGGCATTGGTACTCCGTTGTCTGTTACAGTATTCCATTTTTAATATACCTACTGCATGGATATTTTGGTTCAACGTGAATTTATTTTTATTTATTTGCATTTAATGAATCTGCTACAGTTACTTTAAACAGAATCGAAATGGATTACAAATTGTTATGTATTTTTTTGTAAAAAGTTTCTGAATCTGAAAGAGGAAAATTATCCATATGAACTGAATTGTTTGCATAAATTGAATCACAGGTGTTAAGAAGATTGTGTGAAACCTTTTTTTTAATCAGCTAAACAAGCTCGAAGGGACTGCTAAAAATATTATATATTTTTTTTTGCTTGCAAGCAAAGGGACTGTGTAATATATTGCTTTGCATGAATAAGGACTGTATTGCACTGTTCACTACACACACACACACACACACACACACACATATCGTGAACTGGAGTCTCACCACACAGGCTCGCACACCTAGATCTTATTAGAGCACTAACTGAACATGAACAGGAACCTAAACTATACAACAGGAGAGCTAGGCTGTTTACCTGTTACACCAGCTAACAAAGCACAAAAAAAGCTTTCATAAAGTACCTTTTTTCCCCCCATAATGGTTGAAAACACCATCAACTGAGCCCTCCACACAGCAGCAGCCCTGAGCACACTGGCTGCTTCTGTGTGGATTCCCTGCACCTGGCTCTAATTTACAATGATCACCAGGTGCAGGGAATAAGTAATAATAAAACAATTGACAATGAAACACACAAATGTGCATTTGCACATTTTTTTGGCAGGGAGGATATTAACTCCCTCCCTGCCATGTTACTATATATATATATATATATATATATATATATATATATATATATATATATATATATATATTATAAAACAAACTGTGTTAAATTGGAGTTAAAAGGTTGTTGTTTTTTGAGAAGAGCATACTGTGTAAACTGTGTAAACTGTTATTGAAACGTACCGTACAAACACTAATGTAATGTTATAAAGGGGGTGCTGATTGATTTATTTGTGAAACAATTAAACTTTAAAGTGTTTTGTTTTAGATGTTGTTACTACATTTTGTGGCTAATAAGCGATATGGCTTATGTTTAACTTTGGTATTTGATTATATGTGTATAGGGTAACCAGACACCCTGATAAAATCGTGATTGTCCTGATATTAGGGGTTTTGTCCCAAGCCCCGGTCAAGGTACTGTTTGTTCCAATTTTTTGAGTAAACATTGAAAACCCAGGTGTAAAATGTAAAATTTTTATTTTCTTGTTAGGAAGTTTCGTATATGTGGCTGCTGTACTGTCTCGCGGTGCAACAGCATGCTCTACTAGTTTAAGGCATGTTGTTTGAGAGAGTTGTTTGCATTGCATCTATGCGGCTATCCAATCATCTTAACCTGTAGTCATATGATGCGGTATGCGTCATGTGTTTTACTTGGTGCGTCTGGTTTTACTGGCAAATTGTCATGATGGCTGGTGTTGTTGACGAGCCTGTCACTAAAAAGCAAAAAAGTACCGAACGCAGTGGGGAAAAAATGGATTCAATCATATGCCCATGGTCAAGACATCCAATTAGGATTAGGGTTATGGTTAGGATTTCACAGACATTTCACTGACCTGTTTAAATATTAAATACACCTACTATTTCACAGCACTATAAAAGCCTAAAAATAGTGGTACTTGCTTCCTTACTAAAACAGAGTGCTGTCATTCCTTCTAGTAGGAGCCAAAACTCAACTTAAAAATCTAAATATACCTGCCCACATCTCAGTGGTCAAATCTTCCTTCTACCTTCTTCGAAACATCTCCAAAGTCCATCCCTCCCTTTCCCTCCCAGATGCGGAGATACTTTGTCATGCATTTGTCTCCTCTCGACTCGACTACTGCAACCCTCTATATGGTGGTCTCCCAGCACGCACCATAAACCAACTGCAGCTAGTTCAGAATGCTGCTGCCAGGATCCTTGCCAGATGTAAAAGTGATCACACAACCCCCCATCTTGCCCAGCTGCACTGGCTACTTGTACAGTTCAGGATTATTTTCAAAACTCTCCTGTTCACCTACAATGCCCTTCATTAGACAAGTCCCAAGTATCTCCTCAACCTGCTGACCCGCTATGTCTCTGTCCACAACCTGAGATCCTCCGACTCTGGTGTGCTTGTTATCCCCAAGCAAAAGTGCACCACTCATTTAGCTTCATGGCTCTGATTCTTTGGAACTCTCTCCCAGCTTTGGTGCATGATGCTCCCACTGTTGCTCGCTTTAAATCAACTCTCAAGACCCACCTGTTCTCTCTTGCTTTCCATGCTCTTTAAGCCTGATATCTGCTATTACCTGTTGTATTGCTGCTCTATTTCACATATTGTGCACTTTCCACTGTGTTTAATGTACTATTGTATGTATTATGCTACTATCATGTATTTAATGTATTATGCTTTTAAAAAAAAAATGTTTTTAACTGCATAGCGTGTATAGCATGCATTTCTCTGTATTTAAAGT
The DNA here is from genome assembly GCF_017654505.1 of Polyodon spathula. Taxonomy (NCBI): domain Eukaryota; kingdom Metazoa; phylum Chordata; class Actinopteri; order Acipenseriformes; family Polyodontidae; genus Polyodon; species Polyodon spathula. The sequence continues at coordinate 3,571,436 of NC_054538.1, read as the reverse complement.
ATTATGGATTTTCTTGTTGTTACTGCATCTTGTAAAAAGCGTTTTGTGATGGTGGTCCACTATGAAAGGCACTATATAAATTAAAGATTGATTGATTGGTTTCTTAACAGGCAAGCATGTCTCCCAACAGTTGCTGTCTGGTGTGGATTTGCCCATACATTGAGACTGCATCCACTGAATTGGTTGGAAGTGTAAGGCAAAGCTTTGCCAAGTTATACAGATGTGGACTTCAATCAGAAACAGTCCCTGAACTCGGTTACCCAAAGGTATCTGGCATTCTTTAATAAAGTCCATATATGCAGCACATTTGTTGTCATGTCATTTGTCCCATCCAGGAATTTATTTTATCAGTACCGATTCAAAACAAAGAAACCATGCCTATTCAGGTCTAAAATTTTAACTGCATTTAAAAAGTAAACAGCAGGTTGTTTGAATCGAGGTAGCTGTGCTTGTTTGTACCTGTAGTGCTGATTTAACTTGGATACAACCAACACAGGAATACTGTTTTGTCTGCGCTGACTTTCTAGTTTGTTTTACTTTTTGTTCAGCAGCCTCTGCAGTAACCTTTTGTTTAATGCGGGATTCCGAAGTTATAGCAATCAATCATATTTTGCTTGTCACATTACAAGATGTGCAAAACAATTTCCTCCATCTGCATTTAGAATTTCTTTGGGAAATGTCTTGACACGTTCCTCAGTCGAAATATACTTTGCTTGTTTTGCTTTGCTGTCCATTTTTGATATTTTACGTCAAATGCTGAAAACTGGATTTTAGTGACCTAAATCAAAACAATGCAGTACTCGCTTTGTCCCACTTGCTATGTACAGTACAGCAGGTCACACAAAAGTAAGTACAGACTCTCTGATAGGCTGTGTGACAGGGCGGCATGTGGTGAGGCCAGAAGCAGGAAAAAAAAGCAGAGGTAAGGTACTGCAGGGCAAAAGACGCTGCACGTACACAAAATACAGCTCAAACTAAGGTCAGGCTGGGCAGGGGCCTTCGCTGTTCCTTAGTCTTTTTAATTATTTTGTTCTCTCTCCTCTCGCTCTCGTACTCTCCTCCGTACACCCCCTCGGAGTGCAGAGAGTTGCAGGTTTAAATGCAGCTGACCATCTCCCGATTAGCAACAAATTAATCACTCAATTAACTCAGGAGATGGCCACCTTCTGCACAAGGCTTTTTTTAAAATTATTTCTGGCAGAGGACAAGCTGCTACCTTGCCTCTGCCAGAACACACTCAAACAAAAACAAAACAACGTGGCACTTCGCCGTCATGTATAAACACATAAATAAATCATAATAAACTAATACGACACAGGAGCGGAGGGGTAGACCCCATTCTAAAAATAAACAGTACATTTAAACAGCAGGGCTTTCCTACTGCACTGCTACAGGCTGATTAAAACATTGTTGTCATCTGAACAGTAGACACGAAAGTTAACCGCTTTGGAGTATTTTTTTGCAATGCACACAGGAAGGCGAAGGAATAAAGAAAAAGCCTATCTACAAAAGAAAGATGTAGTTTGCATCGCTTGCGTTGTGCAGTAGTTCACGAGGTGTCTTTCCTCCCCTCACCAACTGAAAGTGTCCCGATTTTTCACTCTTGCTATCTGGTCACCCTATATAGGTAGCTGTCACTCGACAGGGGGGACCCACATTTAGAATTTAAGCAAAAGCTTTTAAACATCTCCAGTTTTTCTCCACAAGTGGAAAGTACACAACGGTTTTAAAAAAGAGAGAACTGAATATTAAAGTAGAGGTTTAGTTCTATTTTAGTGTAATCAATAAAAAAGCATTTTTGTAAGTGAACTAGCTGTGAGAGTGCACTACACTAGCACTTATTTTCTCTTTGATCACTGACGTGAGGGGTTATAACTAGGCCACATGATAGATAAAACCCTGTTACACTTGGAGTAAAAAAGTAACATGACTGAACTGTGAAACCGGCCGTTTGAATTTTTTTTTGTATTTCAACAGGGCCATGTTGTTCCTTCAGGCTTTCATTGGACCCTTTATAAAATATTATTATTATTATTATTATTATTATTATTATTATTATTAAAATTATCTCTGTGGTGCATGGGGCTATAAGATATGCCCCTTTTTTTTTGGGGGGGGGGGGGGGGGGGGGGGCTTCATTCGGCAATTGAAAGGTTTTCTCTGCTTTTTCCAGAGAAAAAATGACTAGAGACCTGTGCTTTAAGTCTTTTTGATGATGTCGGACAGGGTGTGACATGGAACTGGAAAGGGAAAATTGTAATGTCGGACTTGGTTCAACATAGGACCGCAAAGGGTTAATATTGGAATTGGGTAAGGAGTTATATGCACAGGATTACATCTGTACATAGGATAAGATGTACTGGAATTTTGGCATACTTCACTATGATTGGTTGACTTCTGATGTGTGATTTATAAAGATTAATAAGTACAGTAAGGTTTGTTATTCATGAAACTTTTCTTGATTGTTCATCCTTTGTTTCAAAACCTTCAACATTCTTAAAAACAGTAAGATAGAAACTTTAAGTGGTTCCTATGTTATTTTAGTAGCCTTTTTACATTGCCTGTCAGTTTCTCTGTCGGCTCCATGAAGATGAAGTTCACAGCGTGCTTTTATTTATAGTGTAATGTGACAGGACCAACAAGCTACAACTCAAAGCAATTCGAGGTCACCAGGGCAAGGGAGGTACTGCACTATAGGGACTCTGACAGCAAGATGTCCCAGGCAGCAAGCAGTATGCCAAACTGTCTTGGCTATGGCACAGCGTCATCATGGATAGAGTGGCACAAGGAAGGGCAGGACTAGGTAGCATCTCAGCCCACAGGTATGATGCAGCCACAGACGAGGAGACGGAAGCTGGTGAAGGACGAGGTGCGACCTGCCGTGGAGGAGGAGAGACAGTACAGAACAATTGCAATGAAGCAGTTGGGTCTATGGACTGGATGGGATGGGGCAAATGAGTGGAAACTCATTTGGACCAACCTGTGGTAGAGAGAACCTCAGTGAATCAAGTTCCTCATCTGAGCCTCTTCCCAGGCCGTTTTAAACCAACTTCCCAGGGGCAGGGCGTAATCAGCAGCCTGTCCTCTCTGCTCCAGGTGTGGAAGTCTAGAGCACATCCTTCACTGCTGTTCGAAGGTGCTTGGTGATGGACGGTATCTCTGGTGACAAGACCAGGCCCTCAAGGAGGTTGCTACAGTAATGGAGAAGGGAATAGTATCAGGCAGGACTGCTGCTGGACTACGACATGCTCTTATTACCTTTGTCAAGCCAACGGCCCCACCAGGCACTAACAACACCTAGAGCTTTAGCAACAGCAGGCAACTGACACACGAGTGTAGACCTGGAGAGACAGGCAAGGCTCCCTCAACACATTGTGCTTAGACCAGATATTGTGCTTGTGTCTGCATCAACAAAGCAAGTCATAATGCTGGATCTTGCAGTCCCTTTGGAAGACCGTTATGAGGATGCAAACTAAATGAAGAGGCTCAAGTATAAGGACCTTGTACAGCAGCCAATTGAAGTGGCTGCAGGGTTTCTGCAGGAAAGTCTTGGTATCACAGGGGCCACTCTCAAGAAGGCACTCAAGAACAACAGTGAGACAGCAGAGGAGCCTCTTTGGGCAGTCCATTGTCGACATTTGGTTGTCCAAAAAAATGTCAAGTTGCCCATAACTGACCAATGGACTGTGACTTGTACAAAGTACACTGTACTCATTATAGGTATAGTATCATGGTATCTCACGCCAAGGAAATGCATATACATGGATTAGGGAATGGTTAACATGTAGAAAACAGAAAGTACTGATTAGAGGAGAAACCTCAAAATGGAGTGAGGTAACCAGTGGAGTACCACAGGGATCAGTATTTGGTCCTCTGCTATTTCTAATCTAGATTTAGATTCTGATATAGTAAGCAAACTTGTTAAATTTGCAGACGACACAAAAATAGGAGGAGTGGCAAACACTGTTGCAGCAGCAAAGGTCATTCAAAATGATCTACACAAGATTCAGAACTAGGCAGACACATGGCAAATGACATTTAATAGAGAAAAGTGTAAGGCACTGCATGCAGGCAATAAAAATGTTCATTATAAATATCATATGGGAGATACTGAAATTGAAGGAATCTATGAAAAAGGCCTGGGAGTTTTTGTTCACTCAGAAATGTCTTCATCTAGACAATGTGGGGAAGTTATAAAAAAGGCCAGCAAGATGCTCGGATACACAGTGAAACGTGTTGAATTTAAATCATGGGAAGTAATGTTAAAACTGTACAATGCATTAGTAAGACCTCATCTTGAATATTGTGTTCAGTTCTGGTCCCCTCGGTACAAAAAGGATATTGCTGCTCTAGAAAGAGTGCAAAGAAGAGCGACCAGAATTATTCCCAGGTTTAAAAGGCATGTCATATGCAGGCAGGCTAAAATAATTTAATCTATTCAGTCTTGAACAAAGAAGACTACGTGGCGACCTGATTCAAGCATTCCAAATTCTAAAAGGTATTGACAATGTCTACCCAAGGGACTTTTTCGACCTGAAAAAAGAAACAAGGACCAGGGGTCACAAATGGAGATTAGACAAAGGGACATTCAGAACAGAAAATAGGAGGCACTTATTTACACAGAGAATCGTGAGGGTTTGGAACCAACTCCCCAGTAATGTTGTTGAAGCTGACACCCTGGGATCCTTCAAGAAGCTGCTTGATGAGAATCTGGGATCAATAAGCTACTAAAAACCAAATGAGCAAGATAGGCCGAATGGCCTCCTCTCGATTATAAACTTGCTTATGTTTTTATATACTTTTTCAACATCCAAATTCCATACTTTTTCCAGATTTCCATTTGTTTTTCCCAGACTTGTGTTTTAGTTAGTTTCTACTAGTTTTTTGATAGTTATCCACATAGGCGGGCAGCCGCAGAGCATTATAGCTTTTTGATCCACAGCAGAAGTTGCTCCTGGTTTTCTAAAGTATGTGTCAGAATCTGGAGGTGCATATCTAGCAAGAAACAATGCAGGTATGCAAAAGAGAAGTAAGATACAATCTAAGAAATGTCCAATATTTGAGAACTATGTTGCATTATTTACGAAAAGAGTCTACAAAGTTGTATACTGCAAGTATACTTGTGCCAAAATAGGATAGTATAATGGTACCAATATTATATTAAAACAAAACCATTTTGGCACAGTTTATACTTGCAGTATGTTACTTTTTTGTAAGGGATGATATTGGATTCAGATCCAAACTTCTTTACACCCTCTGTTAAATGCTGAACACTATGGGAGGTGAAAAATAACAAAAATGAAATAACAAATGTGCACACATTATATATTAAAATGTACAAGTGTCATCTATTAAACACATAAGTCAAATACTTAATACAGTGCACCCTCGCTATAACAACCCTGTTTGGGTCCAAAGCCTTTTGTTCTTTATAGTAAAAGGACAACCCAAAACGAACAATGTAAGCTGCTGGAGTAAGTTCAGGAAATCACCTTGGATAAAGGCATTCGCTAAACTATTAGTAACTATTAATAACATTTTCTTTATTATTACAGTATACACTACTAGCACTAAATAATAATAATAATAATAATAATAATAATAATAATAATAATAAATAATAATAATAATAATAATAAGATTGTGACTAAAAGTAGAATTACAAGTACAGTACCTATTTGTGGCTGCATCCAGTATTCTGGCTATATCCTATTCATTGAAGAACACAGTACAACACCCCCCCCCCCCCCCCCCCCCCCCCCCCCCCAAAATAAAGCGCACCAATAAAGTTTCAGTTTTATTTCAATTGCAAAACAAAGTGAACGTTTACAAACTTGGTTCCCTTTTTTTTTTTTTTTTTTTTAAAGTGTTGCTTTGCCGTGCCGGTTGCATAGAGCTGTACGAGCCAATGCATCAGCAGCAGTCTGATTTTTTTAACGCCATATAGCGAGGATGTAAATAGTGTGTATGTGACACATGTGTATATATACACACACACACACACACACACACACACACACTGCGCTGACAGTTTGGACCCAAGACTGTTGCTGCATTCGGTACAATAAGTTACAAGCAAGCACCATACATTTAAAATAAAATGACCGGTACATTTTATTAATCACATTAAAGAAATGAAAAAAAGCGATGTTAACATGCTACGTGCTAAATCTGAGTCTAATAATAACTGCCGTATTCGATTTTTTTTCTGGGTTGGGTTGTTAACGATTTAACAAAGGTAACAACAAGATAACAAAATGTGAATCATGGTGAGCAGAGCAGAGTCCAGTAACTTGTAATTCCAGCCTGTAACTTAGTTTAAAAAGTCATAGTCATCAATATAAAAGTAATGACTTTGGCTGTCGTAGTGTCGGTTTAACCCTTCGTTTCAGGGCACACACAGTGACGTGACACACCAGCGCGCTGACTGGACAGGATTGCTTGGGTTGTCAGGGGTTACACGGGGCAATCCTCGCGGGATGTGGTCACAAGTGCGTGTGCGTCACCCCCGAAATCACTCCAGCATTGCCACTGGAACACAGTGATCCCTCTGAACGTGTTTTACCAGGATGATCTGTGAGCGTATCTCGATGGGGAACCGCTGTTTGATTAAAGCACAGAACGTTATCTTGTTATAAGTAAAAAAAAAAAAAAAAAAAGTATTGCACGTTGGGCAAGCAGCCAAAAAAACACGTTGTCCGACAGATTTTTTTGGTTGTCCCGGAACGTCAGGCTAGAGATTTTGCGAGCCCTACTCTGGGTAGCTGTGGATGAAGAAAGACCGGAGGGCGACAGTGTAGCATGCGGGTCATGAGGTGGGGCCTGATGAGCCTAGGCTGGGTCGCCTGGGCGAGGGTGTCTCACCTTGAAAGACCTGAAACCCCTGCTGACCGCAGGTACGTCACTGATGACGTGCCCATGAGCACCTTACAGGTGTACAGTTTCCAACAAGTGTGTTGCATGTTGCTCAGTGTAGTTACAGGAGCCCAGAGTTATGACTGCTTTAGGAGATGAATGTATTAATGTAATTAGACATTGTTTTTAGGAAACAACCTTTGAGACTGCATGCCTTTTTCCTGACGCTGTGTAAATCCCCTTATCAGGAATATCGTGAGAGTTTTATGGCCTTCTCCAGACTATATGGAGTCCCAGTGCTTATTAATCAATTTGAATGTGTCCTCTGTGTAACCTTTATGTAATCATTGTCGCTTTGCATATAATACTTAATATCATAATATGTTTTTTTATAGTCTAAATGTGTTTTTAGCACATATTGCCACATATATTCATATATTTTCTGTTATCCAAATAAGAACAATGTGGAAATTAAACTGAACTGTTTTGAAAACGTGCTCAAACTGGATATTTAATAAAAGATTAGTAAATATTTAGATGAATGAAACAATAACAATCCAAAATACAGTAACTGTTCAGCCGAGCACTGGAGAATGCATACCCCAGACATGTCTGCCTCATGTGACAGGGTGCACCATTGTTACTGGGGTGGAGAATGTTATGTGCAGCATTTTTTTGTTTTGTTTTGTTTTTAAGGATTGCTATTATGTAACAATTGCCCTGGGTATTTACTTGATGCAGGCTGTGGTCAAGCAGCAGGGCTTCTTGTGTATAGTATCTGATCAAAATACAAAACGTACAAAAAGCCAAGTTTGAAAAAATAGCAACCCTTTAAACATGCTGTGACAGAAAGACAATGAATCTTGGTTGTAAATCTCCCTCTCGACCTGTGAGGGTGCAAAGCATTGAGAACAAAGTTCTTTGGAGAGGCTGGCCTGACAGTTCTTTCACGGGGTCGGGAAGTCGATCAGTCTGGAAGAAGACGAGACTCAGTTGCAAGAAGACTTGCAAGAACTCATTGACCCAGGAACTGACGTAGCAGCTGCAGATTGTAGAAACAGCTGCACTCGTTTACAAAGGGGTCATGCGTGATAGCATGAAAGGGGGCCAAGAATCGTTATCTGTTCCTTCGCTTGGTTTTCTAATTTAAAACTAGAAGGACTGTGAGAGACCCCAGTGAAAACTGAATCGCAATCGTGAGTGTTTTGTTTGTTTTTGTGTTGTTAGTAATTGTCTTAATAAATAAATTGTCTTAAGTAATAGTAACTTTTTTGTGAACCACCAGACAGCCAACACATATCTGGAGCTGTCGGGTTGGACCAGCACAAAACCGGAACAACACTAAACCACAGTCACAAAAATAACCTGCTATCACCCACCACGAGCACTACTGCATGCACCCAGGACTGGTGACCATGTTCAGTATTATTGTGGGAAGGATAATTTGTGTTTATTGTTTGGACTGAACCCGTTATTGTTTCCTCCATGCACTACACATTGTTGTGTATTGCTGGGGTTTATTATTTGTGTACCAGACCTAGATTAAAAATAAAGAAACACTTTTCCAAACCGGATTACAGTCTGTCTGTTTCGTTCCAGCACTGCGTCTCCTCTGCACCTGTATCCACTCAGCTACCTTGTCACACAGACTTAAAAAGGGACAAATTAAACAATAAACCTGTATTTAATGGCTTAGTTAAACAAGAGGCAACTGAGGCTTATCTTTCCCTGCCATCATTCTTAAGCACAACGTATTGTTAAGTGATAACTAAGTGATAGTACAAGACGTTGTGCTTAATTTTTGTGCTAATATTCATTCAAGGGTTGTTCCTTAGTAGAATGTTGCTGCTAAAACAGCTTGACAATGGGACTTTGCCCCATATAGCAGACAAAAATTGTTTGGACTATGGAATAGACTGTTAGACTGGAAAGGAGGTGGATGGAAAGCTGAGATAGTCTTCGGCAAAAAGTCAGGATTGGTACAGCTTGTGACCTTTGCCCAGGCCTCTGTAAAAATTAAGCAGGATTTTGCTATTGAGAGTGCAGCTACCTCCTTTGTTATGTCCATGTTATCTCTTGTGGATGGGTCTATGAGATGTGCCATTTTTTTCCGGTTTTTTTCGGCTCCTACCGGTCTCACTAGGCCATTGAAAGGTTTTCTCTGCTTTTTTCCTGTGAAAAAACGACTAGATACCTGTGCTTTACGTTTTTTTGATGATGTCCGATGGTGTCCGACATTGGACGGGAAAGGGAAAATTGTAATGCCGGACCTGGTTCAACATAGGACTGCAAAGGGTTAAAGGGTACATTTCACTATATATACAAACTTTTGTGTGTTGCAAGTACTCAATATGACATTTCCACTGACAACATTTTTTTTTTTGAAAAACGACTCGTGGTGACCAATAAAGAATGAAAATGCCTGAAATTTAATTATTAATAATTCCGGAGATTATGAGCATGCTCCTAAAGCTTATGAAGTTTCAATGATGTCAGTTTGAGTCCCCGACAGACAAGGAAATGGAGTCCAATACAGAAACTGATAGCGATACCAGCAACAGGTATTCATGTTGTAGTAACTTGTACAACAGTGACAGTGAAAATGAAAGTGACCTGGGACATGAAGATTCCCAACTGTCTGAAGAGGTTAGGAATAGTAACGTTGCAGAGCCTTACCGGTTTGTCTCTCTTATTCCCAGAACTCAGTTGGTCCTCTGCAGGGATCGGTTGAATAGTGGGAACAGCTCCACTTTTCTTGTAGTAACCCCATTGAAAATTGAACATACTTTTTAAAACTGTCGGGCCAGAAATGCTCTCCACAAATAACTAAGAACTAGTAGCTTCCTTAAAGTCTTTTCTCTTTATTTGTACAAACTTGACCCATAGACACCTTGTTGAGGGGTCTTTTGGAAATGCGTATATATGTCCAGCATTATAAAAATTTCCCACAAAACTGTCTGAATAACAACGCAGTACCACAGGGAATTTTTGTTTTTTCACAGTACAGTAGGGTTGGATGATAATGACATTTTCAGCTGTCGTTTTAGTGTCTTTAAAAATCACTATAATTGTGATTATCAGCTGAATAAATAAAATATTTAAAATTCTTGTAATTTATCAAATTTGTGCTTGAGCTGCATGACAATCGCCAGTCTTAAAGGGTACATAAGGACCTTTTTATTTTATTGTGGTACATGTTCCCATGTGTGGCTACAGCTGTTTACACAAGGTGTGTGTATTGTTTTAATTATTATTATTTTTTTTTACATTGTTATCACTTTTTTAAACTTTTAAATTGCATTCCCTGCCTCAAGATAACTTCACATGTACCCGCATGGGCCTCTCAGAACGTTAGTTTTTCTACCGTAAACCTGGTTCCCTGAAAGAGAAGATGACCACCAAATATCGTTTATGGGATATATGCCTGCCTATTGGTAGGTGTCACTGAGCTCTGACTATCAAAGCTGCCGATAGGCCCCTCTTCCCTCGATGATCTCCTCGATCCCGCCTACCTAGGGGATAAAACTGTCACGCAGGGAAGGATTGACCTCTTTTCGCGACGAACCGTGATGACGGCTGAGGCAACCTCGCGGTTGGTGGCCATCATCTCTTTCGGGGAACCAGGTTTACGCTAGGTAAACCTAACGTTCCCTTTCAGTTTGAAGACGGCCACCAAACACCATTTATGGGAAAACAAATTCTAGAGTCGTTGCGAGGGAGGGAAAAACGGCAGCACACGAGGGAAACCTCAGCCCTGCCTGACCACTCTGCTACCATCATCCCAAATATGCATGCAGGAGCTCTGCAGAGACAGCGCCTGCAGCTCAAGAACTCAGTTTGCGGAGGTGATAGCCAAGAGGAAGGCTGTCTTCATGGACAGATACTTCAACTCAATAGAGTATATAGGGTTAAATGGGGCCTGCGTGAGAGCCTCCAATACAACCTTAAGGCTCCATTTGGGGAGAGTAGCCCTCCTAGGAGGGCGCAACCAGCGAGTGCCTCTGAGAAACCGGGTAGCCAGAAAATGCGCGCCTGGGGACACTGAGTCAATGGGGGCATGGCAAGCAGAAATAGCCGCTAGGAATACCTTCAGTGTGGAAGGTGATCTACCAGCCTCAAGCAGATCTTGCAGAAAGTGCAAGATGACAGGCATGAGACACAGGACCACTTTGGTTTGGAGCACTGAGGCCTGAAGCGGTCCAGTCAGGAACGTAGTTGTGACGCCACGAAAAGGAGGAGGACACAAGCGAAATTGAAGCACGTAACCGTCTTGTACGGTCGCGTGCACCCAAGCATCTGTAAGCGCGCCAGTAGTGCAGCTGTTGTGCCGTAAACTGGGTCTGAGGCCACAAGCCTGAGAATGAGGCGGGGCTGACTGAGGCGGCTGCCTAGGGTGTTTGCCCTGGAACCGCCTTCTAAGGTGCTGGAGCGTGGACTGCCATGGCCTGGTGCCCTCCACATTGCGGGAGAACCATGTCTTTTGCCAGTGGTGAGGCCTGTAGGTGACGCCTAAGGTCACCCAGCGGGGCTGGGTGACCGTCTGCATTGGAGGTGCATGCCAGCGGCTCGACCTACCCCACACCGAAGCGGGGGGAGAAAGCAACACGGCCACCTGCCTAGACATCTAGTGTTCTCGGAGAGACCGCTGCAGGATCTCCTCCACTGCTGTTCCAAAGGTATGGCCTGGCGATATAGGCGTGTCCAAAAGCTCAGCCTTATCCGCATCAGGTACCCGCACCTGTGACAGACACAGCTGTCTGCGTGCGACCACTAGGCCAGCCAAGCTCCGGCCCATGGTCTGCCCTTGCAGGCCGGAGATCTGGAGCAATGTGTGCGATAGTAATCGCAACTCCGTGGCCACCGGCTCTGGGAGCAGGGCGTCACGCAAAATGCCATCCATATATGTGACCAGCATACTGGATGTGTTCGCTGGAGGGCGTTACTGTGAGCCCCTGCCACCTGCGCCCTACGGACATGTGTCTCCATAATCCTGCATTGCAGGTTCGGGCACATAAGGTCCTTGGGCAGACCTCCCACCGGTGGAGCCTTCACCAAGGCTGCGATGGTGGAGTCTACAGGGGGAAACCCTGCCAGGCCCAGCTTCTCTGCCCCTTCCAGCGAGACCAGTTGAGAACCATGCCTCAACTGAGTAGACGCTGTGGCTGGACGGTCCCAAGATGAGCGCACCTTCTCCACAAAGTCAGGTAAGGCTGGGAATGGCTGAAGCCAAGGATCCATCTCATGTGGCTGAAAAACGGAGCGACATGGCTCTGCTGCTGTTGCCCTGGGGACCTGCAGGTACGCTACCGCATGCCCCATGAGCACGGACTCTGACCCTGATAGCAGTGGCGCAGTAGTAACCGAGGACACCTCGGAACTAGGGACTGCTTTGGTCGGGAACACGGGCTCCGCCTCGACCTCCATCTCCGCCGGAAAGGCGGACTCCCACCACGAGGCCACGATGCAAAGCGCGTCCTCGTCAGAACATAGTGGCCAGTCTTCTTCCTTGCCCTGTTCTCCCACGGGGAGATCAAGGGGCGGTATAGTGACTCTCAGTGGCACTGGGTGTGAGGGCGGAGCCACACATGGGGCCGTGGCCTGCTGCCTCTCCAGAAGCTCCATAATCCAAACTGTGGGCTTTCATATCCATACCCATCCATGTCCCACGCCTGCCGAGACGTCTTCACCCATTTCGCTGTAGGCAACGGGGAGTGGCTGCGGGTGGACACAGACGCCCGTGCACAAGGAATCCCCCCTAGAGGGGCTCTGTGATGGCATTGAAAGGCGTGGCTGGTGACTGGCGAGCACTCGGGGTTGAAAAGCCCTGCAGTTGCCTTGTAGGGCTGAAGTGGCATGTTCACAGAGCATTCATGGTATGCCTGTCTTCCTACAGGATGTTAGTCCCACAAGCCTCGCAGGCATGAAACCCAGCCCTGCCCGTCATTGCTGGGTTTTACAGCATGCTAAGGGCGCCCACAGCAGAAGTGCATAACACGGAGAGCGCGTGCACCGAGCACCGGGCGTATCACTTGCACCGAGTACCACGTGCACACCTGCACCGAGTACCGTGCAGTGCTGGGCACCGTGCACATCACGTGCACGAGTACCATGCAGCGTCAGCGCACTGCCTGTATCGGATACTGTGTGTCAATGAGAACCGTGCGCACCGTGGTACTGAAGTAGCATGGGCCAAGCACGCACCGCAGTATTTAGAAAACACCAGGGGCAACTATGCTATGGTGCAGCTCTGCAAGCACGGGGAGGCGCAGCACAATCAAAACAACAAGGCCCCGACTGGCGGCCCAAAGGCGGCTGGTGGACTAACTCGATAACGGGGACAAGGCAAGCCCAGCCCCGGTGGAGTAACAGCGCTCTCCCAAATAAAAAAGGGTGAAAGACACACTCACTCCTTTAAAATCAATACTGCCCAGGCAGTCGACTTACAGACAACAGACAGAAAAGACAAACAGTCTGCAACGGCAGTATAAGAAAGAGAAAAAAGGGCTATGATTTAGGCGCTATTGATTTCGTGAAAGCGGCAAGCCAGCTTTCAGTACGAAGTGCAGGGGAACTAGCAGCAAGCTCAGTGCAACACTTTTTAAGTAATGAAAAAGGCTCAATGCATCACAGATGGTCTTACCTTACCAACTTGAGAAGCGAAAAGAGGTCGTTCCTTCCCTGCATAACGGTTTTATTCCCTTGGTAGGCAGGATCGAGGAGGTCATCGAGGGAAGGGGGCCTATCGGCAACTTTGATAGCTCAGTGACACCTGCCAATAGGCAGGTGAATATCCCATAAATGATGTTTGGTGGCCATCTTTGAATTGAAAGGGAACAGATAGATACAGTTGCTCTCCAAAGTATTCACCCCCCCTTGGACTTTTCCACATTTTATTGTGTTACAACATGGAACAAAATTGATTTAATTAGGAGTTCTTGCCACTGATCAACACAAAAAAGTCCATAATGTCAAAGTGAAAAATAAAATCTACAAATTGTTCTAAATTAATTGCAAATACAAGACAGAAAATAATTGATTGCATAAGTATTCACCCTTGAGTCAATATTTGGTAGAGGCACCTTTGGCAGCAATTACGGCCATGAGTCTATTTGGAGAAGTCTCTACCAGCTTTGCACATCTGGATACTGCAATTTTTGCCCACTGACCTTTTAAGCCATTCCAGTGCGGCTTTGGCTGTATGTTTGGGGTCATTGTCCTGCTGGAAGATGAATCTTCTCCCAAGTCCCAGGTCTCTTGTAGGCTTCAGCAGGTTTTCCTCCGGGATTTCTTTGTACTTTGCTGCATCCATTTTGCCCTCTATCTTCACAAACTTTCCAGGCCCTGACGCAGAGAAGCATCCCCATAGCATGATGCTGCCAGCACCACGCTTCATGGTAGGGATGGTGTTCTCAGGATGATGTGCGGTGTTAGGCTTGCACCAAACATAACGCTTAGCATTGAGGCCAAAAAGCTCTATTTTGGTCTCATCAGACCATAGAATCTTCTTCCACTTGGTCTCAGAGTCTCCCACATGCATTCAGGCAAACTAGCCTAGATTTGACGTGAGATTTTTTCAACAGTGGCTTTCTTTTTGCCACTCTCCCATAAAGGCCAATTTTGTGAAGCATCCGGGCTATTGTTGCTGTATGCACAGTGTCTCCCAGCTCAGCCGTGGAAGACTGTAACTCCTTTAGAGTTGCCATAGGCCTCTTGGTGGCCTCCCTGACTAGTGCCCTTCTCGCCCGGATACTCAGTTTTTGAGGACAGCCTGTTCTAGACAGATTCACAGTTTTGCCACATTCTCTACATTTCTTAATAATGGACTTTACTGTGCTCCAGGGGATATTCAATGCCTTGAAAATGTTTTTATATCCTACCCCTGATTGGTGCTTTTGAACAACCTTATTCTGGATTTGCTTTGAATGTTCCTTCGTCTTCATGATGTAGTTTTTGTTAGGAAATGTACTAACCAACTGTGGGACCTCCCAGAGACAGGTGTATTTAACCTGAAATCATGTCAAACACCTTAATTGCACAGAGTGGACCCCATTTATCTAATTATGTGACTTCTAAAGACATTGGTTGCACCAGAGCTTATTTAGGTGTGTCATAGCAAAGGGGGTGAATACTTATGCAATCAATTATTTTCTGTTTTATATTTGTAATTAATTTAGAACAATTTGTAGATTTTATTTTTCACTTTGACATTATGGACTTTTTTCAGTGGCAAAAACTTCTAATTAAATCTATTTTGATTCCATGTTGTAACATAATAAAATGTGGAAAAGTCCAAGGGTGAATACTTTTGAGAGCCCCTATATACGAGTATGCTGAGCGCCTGCTTATTGATGTTCCCCATGCAGTGCAGAGCTGCACTGTAGTACTCATGTCTTACTGTAGTTTAAAATAAATAAGCAACACTTGTTTAAACATTTGCCATATGGTTGTGTTTTTTTAGTTTTATTTTCAATGTAAGTAAAAAAAATCCTGCGTCAAAATGTTTAATAGTCATAAGTTCCACTTTTCTACAGTAATTTTACAGTGAGATAGCATTTTATTTTACAAACAACACTAGTTGTGTTTTGTGTTCGATAACCAGCATGATGCAAGTTCAAAGCCTAAGCATATTGTTTAAAATCAATCTTTCTGTAACTTCACCAATGCACACAGTGTTCACACAGATCAGTGCCGCTTCCTGCTTCATTGGGTCACGGATGATAATTATGATTAAATAATAATTTTCAACTGAATAAAATTCTCTGCAAAATTATCATGATTATCAATATTGTTCCAACCCTACTACAGTATAGAACAAAATACCTTCAGTATTTGATAAACAAGCTGGATCCAATGCAGGCTTCTGCAGTACACAGCCTGTTTGCCTCAAACTGACGCCTCCAGCAGCAGTTGCCAGATCATGTTGTTTTTTATTAGAAGTTGAGCAAAAAAAAAATAAAGAAAATGTACATTTTTTAGAAAGGTATTATAATATATTGCCAACAAAAAAATGTGTTTTACATGCTACTTACCCATCAATAATACAGTTAAGACACCCATTACACAAATAAAGCCATTCCTCCCCTCCAGAGGGGGCTGTTATAAAAAGCGCAGTGTAAAAAGGGGGTAACAGTGAACTCTCCACTTAAAGTTTGAGCCAAGTTCCAAGATGAAGTTAGTGTAAATGCAACGCCTTTGCTGTCCTCACCAATTCAACAGGGGGATTGCCGAGTGGCTATCTGCATTAACACCATTTCACAGCTCAATGATACATGTTTTTAGACACTGTTTTCATTAGGGTCATTACATTCGACCAGCTGCCTAGTAATCCATTTCAAGGTACTGAAATTAACCTATTAAATCTAGACTAACAGCAGATGACAGCTGTAATAGATAGGTATACTAAGAAATGTTAGTCTTAATGAAAAATACCATCCATTAGCAGTAATGAATGCTCTGTTGATTATAGTTACCACTGACTGCAATTGCTCCAAGTGTATCTAATTACTGTTTCAAAGTCCACTGTTAAAAAAGTTATTTTTAGTTCAGTATTTCCATGAACAAATATACAGTAATTGTTAATATTAGCAGCAGGGGACGCTCTTGCCTTTCCTTTAATACACTTGTTTTAATCTTTTTTAAATTTTTTTTTTTAAAGCTGCTTCAGACTAGAGCTTTATAGCATTCATTAATCTTCAGAAACAGATTAAAAAAAAAAAAAAGCATTGGCCTATGGTTGGTGCTGTGGGTTATTTCAATATCGTCTCGTGCCTTTCATCCTGGCAGGCCTGGGTTCAATATCGTCTCATGCCTTTCGTCCTGGCAGGCCTGGGTTCAATATCGTCTCATGCCTTTCGTCCTGGCAGGCCTGGGTTCAATATCGTCTCGTGCCTTTCGTCCTGGCAGGCCTGGGTTCAATATCGTCTCGTGCCTTTCGTCCTGGCAGGCCTGGGTTCAATATCGTCTCGTGCCTTTCGTCCTGGCAGGCCTGGGTTCAATATCGTCTCATGCCTTTCGTCCTGGCAGGCCTGGGTTCAATATCGTCTCGTGCCTTTCGTCCTGGCAGGCCTGGGTTCAATATCGTCTCGTGCCTTTCTTCCTGGCAGGCCTGGGTTCAATATCGTCTCGTGCCTTTCGTCCTGGCAGGCCTGGGTTCAATATCGTCTCGTGCCTTTCTTCCTGGCAGGCCTGGGTTCAATATCGTCTCGTGCCTTTCGTCCTGGCAGGCCTGGGTTCTAATCAGGGTCATGTCAATCGAAAGGAGTTTGGTGGTCTAAACCTAGATATTAGTTTGACATCATTTTAGAATTGTACTGTATTTGTAGTTTTATGGTTTAAATGTTATCACTGTAAAATGTAGCTGTTTAAATTAGTTTGTATGTATAGATGTCACAAAGACGGCTGCAGTGGGTGACATCAGACCAGAAACAGGAACTGACTCAGAACACAGGTTTTGGAATGGTGAAGGTGCTGATGTGCAGTTTAATAATTAAACAGACAGAAAATAAAAGGTTTGTAACAAAAACAGCACACGACACGTAAGGCCAAAATAAATAGACAAACAAAACGAGTAGAGTACAAAACAGGGTGGACGAACACTGCACAAAACAAGTACAGTGCTGGTGCTTCCAGCACTCGTAGCAATAGATATTTATAATTACGCTTCTCCTCTCTCCCCCCATTCTCCACTCCCGAACACACAACCCCGAGTGAGTGAAAACATGCTGCTTTCATGCAGCTGTACCAAGACTCGATTGCTAATCAATCATTCAGTTGGAGTCGCGGTGCAACTGCACGTGAATTAATCAAGTGCAATTCCTCATGCTCACATATTACATTTTACCTGCAGTGCTGTGCAATCCTCGTGCCTAAATACAAATACACATTTTAAACACTCATGTTACACAGACCTGTTTATTTCCCGTGTACCAATGACTATACACCAACATTTAACACACAACATACAACACAAAATACATACAGGGGCAGGGCACTTTGCCACAATAGAGTATATAATGATTTGAATCATTGAGCTTCAGGGTTCAGTAACTTAACAAAAATAATTAAAAAGTCAGTATAACTTCATTTTATGCAATTGTTTGGCACAGAATGCCCCCTGGAGATTTTAATTGAGAAATAATAAATGTTACACTGTTACCGAGTGACAGCTTTATTAAAATAGCATGCCTGTTTTGGTTAGGACTGCAAAGATTTTGATTTGATATTGATAAAATACAAAAATTAAATAGCACAGCAGAATCAGCCTATTTATAACTAGCTAACTAAAAGTTATTAAGGCTATTAATGCTGTTGAAACTGATCTCATGTTTTTGGATGTTTGTGTTTTCAGGTTATATGGAACTGGATCGCTCAGGCTGCTTGAAGATTCTATATTCCTGGAATCTTCAGAGCTGCTTGAAGATTCTATACTCCTGGAATCTTCAGAGTTGCTTGACGATTCTATATTCCTGGAATCTTTAGAGCTGCTTGAAGATTCTATATTCCTGGAATCTTCAGAGCTGCTTGAAGATTCTATATTCCTGGAATCTTCAGAGCTGCTTGAAGATTCTATATTCCTGGAATCTTTAGAGCTGCTTGAAGATTCTATATTCCTGGAATCTTCAGAGCTGCTTGAAGATTCTATATTCCTGGAATCTTCAGAGCTGCTTGAAGATTCTATATTCCTGGAATCTTCAGAGCTGCTTGAAGATTCTATATTCCTGGAATCTTTAGAGCTGCTTGAAGATTCTATATTCCTGGAATCTTCAGAGCTGCTTGAAGATTCTATATTCCTGGAATCTTTAGAGCTGCTTGAAGATTCTATATTCCTGGAATCTTCAGAGCTGCTTGAAGATTCTATATTCCTGGAATCTTTAGAACACATCGGCTCTAGGAAAATGATTTATCAACTTGGAACCTGATGGGCTGAGACATTCCATGTGGTTTGATGCACAATTCAGGAGACACAATTAGACACATAAAATAAACCATACATAAGGACAAACCCAGTATGAGAACAGTATGATATTAATGCTTTTTTTAAATGGTTTTGTATATTGTTGTTTGTGATGTGCAGTACAAAATAAAATGAACAGTAATTCTAATTGCCTGGGTATATTGCAGCTAAGACATAAGCAGTTCGATAGTAAAAATGGGGCACCAACTCCAGACCGCGATATATCCGAATCTGCAGTATAGCGAGGGGTGATATAACGAGAGGTGGGTGTATTACTATTATAGTACTGACAACCAGACCTGGGATAAATATTGAGTTTGAATATTTAAACATTTCAATAATGAATTTGATATGTATATATTTATAAATGTGTTACAATATGTAAGACAAAACACATTGGGCCTGTCACAAAGACGGCCAAGTGGGCGGTGTCAGAACCAGGAAGGAATGAAATATACAAAGACGATGATGTGAAATGAAATGATGATGGCGCTTGCATGCACCATTTTATTGTAAAATAAAACAGTTGAACAAACAGAAAACAACAGGACACGGCACTCTATGCCAAAATAAAAGAGACAAACAAAACGGACTAAACAAAACAAACAATGGACTAACAAACAAACACGGTGAGCTTCTATTTAACGATGACTACTATTCTTATTATTACTTCTACCTCCGTCTCCTATCCCGTTCTCCACTCACCGAACACCAACCGCCAGTATGTGACAACGTGCATCTATATATACTGTTGTGCTGGGATTCAATTACTAATTATTCACTTGAATCCCAGCACGTGAGTTAATAAAGTGCAATTCCCCGTGCTCACATATTATTACATTTTACTTGCACGTGAAGTGCTGTGCAATCCTCGTGCCTAAATACACATATACATTTTAAACACTCGTGTTACACAGACCCGTTTATATCCCATGTACCAATGTCTATACACCAACATTTAAACACACCACACGCAACACATAACAGATAATATACACAGGGGTGGGCACTTTGTCACAGGGCCCTATTTAGCAATGTTCACAAACCCCTAAGGCAATCGGAAAACATTTTTGTGAATAGTTAGCTCACCGGAATTAGACTTTGCTCACCTATATGATTTAGCAACCGTGTTTTTCGGCAAGTCAGCTTTAGCGCTGGACATGGGCTGAACTTTAGGGGTGTGTCATCATTTACGTACAAATGGAGTGATTTAGCAAACCATCAACAAGTTATTGTTTATGTTTCAATTGACATGTGAAAACCAGATCTAAACTGTGCGGAAATTAATGGTCAACTATAAATACGGATGAAACTACCAGTGAAATAAAATAAATATGGAATCTGCACTGGATTTCTACATGGCCAGAAAAAGATAGAGGAGAGGAGGAGGATATTAAATACCAAATATTTAGAAGTTACCTGTCTTTTCTGAGCTTGTCTGACACACAATGTGTGCAGCAATTTAGCCTCAACAATCTGCCAGCTGCTTCAGGCTGACCTGGAAGTAGACATGTTGAGAGCACACTGTTTGCCTGTAGCGCTGCCACTGGAAGAGGAAGAGAAAGCATAACTGTCTCGGGCTCTTTATTTTACAGTAATCTGTAACGGGTCATCAAATTTTCTATCTTGACAGATAACAATCCACTCCCGTATGTGCTGAGTACTGCTAAACTCAATGCCACTGGACATTGCTGGGTTGCTGAGCTGGCAGACTTTCACTTTGATATTAAATAAAGACAAGGCAAAGTAAACATTGATGCTGACACACTGTCTCGAATCTCCTTTGACATTGAGAAACATGTAGATAAATGCACAGAAGAAATCCCAAAAGTCATGACAGCAGTATGGGAAGGAGATCAGATGTCAAAGAGAGAAGAAGGATGTTGGGCTAGTGTACTTAACATAATTGCTGAACAAGAACATGATTTTATGAATGGTGAAAATAGCATTATGCCTAAGATAAGCCATGAAGATCTAAGACTGGCGCAGCAAGAAGATACAGCCATCAAGGAGCTGTTGGTATTCAAGCAAAAAAACAGACACCAGCAGCCACTGAAATGAAAAGTTTCAGTAAACATATAAAAAGCTATTTCATGAGTGGAGCCAACTCTTTATTAAATATGGTTTGCTTTACAGAAAAACAGTGACAAGAGAACAACAAGTGCTTTACGTCTTTTTGATGATGTCGGACAGGGTCTGACATTGGACCGCAAAGGGTTAAACAGAAGCGACCAGTAATTCACAATTGAGCACCAATGGGCAGCATTGTTACCATCTTACCATTTGAATTAGTTGCAATAGATTTTCTCCATTTACAAGGTAGTTATAAATATCAACCATATTAGAATATTATGATAAAATGGTGAAAGGAGCTGTTTAACACCCAGGAGACAGAGTACTTGTGAAAAATCAGAGAGAGGGAGACCTGGAAAATTGGGAAAAAGCAGTGTATCGAATAATTGAAAAGGTAGAAAACAGTCCGTCTATAGAGTGAAACCAGAGGTTGGTGACCAACAAAGGGTTTTACACCGCAACTTAATACTATTAATGAATAACACCCCATTTGATGCAGTCGATGAAAATACTTCAGCTACAACTAGAAAAAGAGATAAAATAACATTAAAAGCACCCAAGCTACAGAAGACAACAAGGGAACCTTGGAAAGCAGCAAGATTAACTTAATCCTTTGGGGTCCGGTCCAACATTACAATTTTTCCTTTCCGGACTGATCATCAAACAGACGTCAATCACAGGTCTCTAGTCGTTTTCTCTCTGGAAAAAGCAGAGAAAAGCTTTCAATGGCAGATCTGAGCAATACGCATAGTCCCTTCACCAGACATAACATGGACATAAACAAACAAGATAGATGCTTCCACATCCAGTGCTCAAGGAATATAGCTTTAGGGAGATGTTATAGTAATAAAATAATGACTTGGATAGCATTATAGAGGAGTTTGGAGATTTAACAAGTGATCAAAAGATGATTTATCAGTATGCATTACTATGAAGAGGTATGTAATAGATACAGTGGAAGCGACAGCAAGTGGGAGAAGTATAGGCGTGGAAAAGTACAGAGCAGTTTAGAAGCAGTAAGGAGAAATTGCATCTTGAATTGCTTTAATCAGAAAACAGAGGACATTGGGGAAGCACAGCAGCAGCTCAAAGTCAAACAGCCGCGTGTGTTTTTCTGATAACAAACAAGCTGAAACTCGGAGCAGCTGATTCAAATTCAGCGCCGTTCTGAGACACAGGCGAGGGGAGGAGCCAACAGCACAGCGGAACAACGCAGTTAAACGAGGCAATCTTCCCAGCGACAGCGAGTGGGAGAAGTACAGGCGTGGAAAAGTACAGAGCAGTTTAGAAGCAGTTTGAAAGCAGGTTGACAGCTGCAGAAGAAACTAAACTTCAAAAAAAAAAACCTCAACATGGTCTTCAAGCCAATAATCTGTGACACCTGCTTGATGTGGGAAATCCGAGAAAACCCAGCGGAGCTAAACCAAGTGTGCGTAAAGTGCCACGCGATCCAGGATTTGCATAAACTAGTAAGTATGCTAGAAATGGCGCTGGAAGAAGTGAGACAGCAACAGGATCTTGAGGAACTGGCACACCCACAATTCATGGAAGTCTTCATCACCCCGAACAGAATGAAAGCCACCAGGGAGATAGAAGGTCAGAACAGCTGGGTTCAGGTAGGCAGAAGCAGGGAAAAACACAACCAACAGAAATCAAAACAACCAACAAATTTGAGTCACTTCAGAATTTTGATGAGCAGAACCAACAACAAGAGAATGAAAGGAACAACATCCAGGACCCCATTGACAGTGGTGACCAGACAGCAAAAAGAAGGGAGGTCATGATTGTTGGGGACTCCATATTGAGAAACACAGCAAGTTCAATTCGCAGTTTGGACCCCCTTATTACAACAGTGTGCTGCCTTCCGGGAGCCTTGGTCAAGCACATCACTGAGAACGTGGACAGGCTCCTAGAACGAACAGGAGACGACCCGGTAGTAGTCGTCCACATCGGTACAAACAACATTGGAAGAGACAGACCAAAATCCCTGCAAAACAAATTCAGAGAGCTAGGAAGGAAATTAAAAGAGAAAACCAAAACTATGGTATTTTCTGGTATACTACCGGCA